>NC_072735.1:185246127-185519777 GCF_026930045.1 Uloborus diversus | reverse complement strand
AAAGTGAGCTTTCGGATGAAGTCATTCGATAGAATTTTACTGGCATGTTCCTCCTGACAATGTACGGATAGAAGGGAGATTTCAGGGGGTCATGACTCCCCCTTAAGCCTCCAAATCTAGCCAAAAGCTGCATTATGCTGAGTTATATTTCAAAACAATTGTCCCAGATCCCTATTTTACCTAAATATTGCACTTATGATCTTCCCACCTTTCCGAAAATGAAATCCTCTAAAATCAGGAGCTGGGTCTGCACTTGCTCCTGCCCCTCCCCCCCCCCCCTAACTGCACGTAACTGCCAACTTAGAAATCTAGTCTATATTGAAGTTTTTTTGCCTGTTCTTGTTAAAAGTCCCAGCATACTATACTCAGGGTTCATACTCTATTTGGATGAAAAAATTCCATGACTTTTCCAAGACTTTTTCATGACTTCAATGAAAATTTTAATGACCTTGTTACACGAAGAGAATAGAGAAATTTTTCTGTATTCTATCGCTTGACTTAAGATCGTTATTTTCTAAAATATTCAACAAATTAAAATAAACTCTGATAAATTTAATAATAAAGTTCTTACAAGTGATGCAATCGATCTCGCATGCAATTGAATTGCTTTTTTATTATTTTTTTTTTGAGTGGGCGTGGCAAAACTAAGAACGTGAAATTTTGCTACTACAGAATATGAAACATAAGAAATGTTGAGAATAACAGGAAATTCAAAATAAGTGATGTCCAGGCAGTAAAATCACATCGCAAAAAATGGCAAGCGGTTGCGACAGAAGTGGATGCAATGAGATTTCAAAATTAAGATTTTATTTTTGGATTGTTCAATTTTCCACTTTTAATAGCTTTTATGTGCTATACTGCTAAATCACTCAAGATTTCTAAAGCTCATTTAGATACTGTTCCTTTCTCTTTATCCAGGACATTTTTCCATGACTTGATATAAATTTCCATGACTTTCAATAAAAATTTCAATTTTCCATGACTTTTCCAGGTCTGAAATTCTGTTATTTTTTTTTCCCCATGACTTTCCAGGATTTCCATGACCCGTACGAACCCTGTATACTGTAGGATAGACCAAGGCACGTTTACGCGGATTTTTTTCAATGAATTTCCTAATTTTTATGTGTTTACTTAAGAAAAATTTTGGATATTGCAGTGTTATAAAGCAGTTATTGGGGTCGAAACTGGTATATTCAGTTTTTGCTCAAGTTTGTGTTTTAAACAGTAAAAAAAAATATCTTTGAGTCCAAGTCGGTTGCGTAAACTTGCCCCAGACACGGGGCACGTTTACGCATATTTATTCTGACACCTGACATGGTTCTGTTAGTGTTTTGAACATAATGTCTTACCATCGCTAAAATAAAGCAAATTTATTACAGACTAAATAGTGCATAAAGTAAAAGCTGAATGAGCATGAAGGCAGCACTATATGATTATAAGCTTTAAGATACAAATTTGTAACTGAATTGAAAATTAAATGGTGAAATTCAAAACTAAATAGCCTGAAAATACTAAAACGTTCCGAGACAGTCCGAAGTGAAAAAAGCGTCAGGGCACGTTTAGAAGTAAGACACGATAAGAACGTGCGTGAAGGTTCTTAGACGTCAACGCTTAAACTTGCCCCGCCACCAAATTTTGATTTGTTTTTAACATGCAAAAAAATTTAACAACATTACAGTTCATACAAATAATACAATTCTCAAAAAAGGATAAAATTGTGCTAATTTTCATATATTTCTTCTTTCTTAACTAAGTATTATTTATTCACAGTAAGCTTTAAAACATTCAACTCAAAATTTACTCTACTTGGTAAAAAACATATTATTCTTTCTGCATGCTAGACCGAAGCTCGACTGATGCACAAAAACTTGTGAGGATATTTGCTAGGGAGCAGCATCAATATGTTATGACTGTTGGCTCTCCAGTTATAATTTGTTTTTTGAAAAAGGCACTGTGTAAACGTGTCCTGGTCTACCCTATAGCACTGAAAAAAGAATAAACTTGATGATATACTTACAGGAATGTGAGCAACTCTTCTACCACCCAAGACATAAATCAAACAAAGTGCCTGCAATTAAAAAAAGAAGGATTGTATACAGATTCCTTTTTAACGGTGGGTGAGAATATCAGAGTTTTCAGCTAAAGATATTTAATTTGTAAGAATAAAGTCAAGCAGGAGCAATTTTGTAAAATAAAATTAGAGACTTTTATGTGAATAATAACCAAAGTAACTAAAAGAGGTACTCATAAATTTTTAATTGTTTAACTTTTTGCTTCTATACTGGGGCATAAGCCCCAGTATTCTCCATCTTATGCCCATGGCTATTGTACAATGGTTTCTACATTTTTATGCTGGCTCCCCAATTTTTTTCGAGCAATATCAGTGTAGGAATAAGGGGTATTGCATTGCAGTTTGCAATTCAAAATGTATGAAACACGATATAATGCGATGAAAAAAAATAAATTTTATTTTTGAAAAAATACTTTTTTTTTTAATTTTAGTTTTATTAATAAACAGGGTGCAAATGGTTGAAATTGTTTTTAAGGTATAATTTTTAATTTTTTGAAATTTTCAAACCCTAAATATTCTTGTATTTGTACCAGTTCCTACTTACACCAGTCCTTCTATTTTGTAAAAGATAAGTGATTTGTAATTGAAGTCATTGTTCAAAACTTTTTTAATGCACACATTAGATTTCACATTTCTTAAAAATATATTTGTTTTCTTCTTGGAAATGAAATTTGGCAAATATCATAAAATTGTTCCTCATCTTTACAGAATTGCTCCTCAATATCAATATTTGAGGAGCATTAATGCTCCTAAAAATGAAATACTTATTTCCCATGCTGAGCAGTATAGTTTTCTCTCTTTTTTTTCTGAGAAAGGAACAAGTTTCATGTTCACCATTCAATGGATTGTTTACCAACCATGCAATTTACAAAACTAGTATGTTGTGGCCAAAACGAAACTTTCTTCTATATTTTTCCTTTTTCTGATCCCTCCCCATGCTTGACGAGGAAGCAATATTCCTAACAAAAATTAAATGACACATGCAAAAACTTGACGACCATCCCAATGTCTGAATTATTGTAAAAACAAAACAAAGAGCGAAAATTGGAAGTTATTTTAAAAGCCTTACTTGAATTAATTACAAATATTTTATTTATTAACAAACATAAGATGGCAACAGTTAAAAATTTTAAATCATTGAGATAATATTTCCGATCATTTCCATACATTTAAAATCACGAGAAATACGCAGACGACAATCTATTACGATTTATCTTTCTTATTGTTGCATTAATAAAAATATTTTTATTCGCAAAAAAAAAAAAAAAAAAAATCAACACCTCTTGGAGTGATTGGAGTCAAAATTGAACCAAAGCCTGTTTACATATGGATTCACATATATTCCAAATTTCAACCAGAACGTAGCATTACTTCTTGAGATAGGGCACTCACAATGGAAAAAAAGAATGGGAGATTGCGCTACCCCCCCTTTTTAGATGTTGACACCAAAATAAAATCAACTCTTATACCCACTAAGGGCTACTTGTCAAAAAAAATTTTGTTTGATACCGTTCGTTATTTCTTGAGATACAGCAGTCACAATTGACGACAAAAAACGTTCTATAACTCAACCCCGTTTGAGCTATTGATACCGAAATTGAATCAGCACCTGCTCCTGTTAGGGGCAACATATGGACCAAATTTTGTTTGATTCCGCCAGTTACTTCCTGAGGAATAGCAAGCACGCGTAACTCGAAAAACGTCCCATTGCTCCACCCCCCTTGGAGGAATTCGCGCCAAAAACCAATGGGCACAAGTTCACATAGGGGCACATATGTGTACCAAATTTCGTTCGATTTCATGCGGTAGTTTTTGCTTAAGAGCGGCCACAAAAAACTGGTCACACACAGACAGACAGACATTTTCCAAAAAATAGTCGAAATGGACTCAGCACACCTCAAAACGTTCGAATCCGTCGAAATTCGAAATTCGAAAATTTGCACGAATCCAATACTTTCTTCTATATATTAGATATAGAAGAAAGTAATTAATGATTCATTTTAATTTTTGACTGTAAAATCATACAATGTAACAGCATCCTAGAAACACAGAATTCTTATCAAGTTCAACAACAGCCCAAAGGAATTAATGATGTTTTTTAAAAAAATAATCTTCAGTAAGAAAACTTGATGAAATATTTTTTCAATACCAAAAGCATCAGAATTTAAATTTTAGTGCACTAACCAAAGGCAGACTTATTTATACAAGAATGTGTTTCATTTAAAAATCTATATTTCTTTTAATTTACTTATTTATTGTTTTATTTTCTTAGTTTTTACTAACACTTCTCAGTTTTTACTTCAGCAAAGGTTACTAAAAATGCAATCTATTAAAATTATCTTAAAGGAAAAACAGACATGAATTGAGACATGATCAGTTTTTCAAATCTAATTTAACACTAGAATTACGGAAAAGGTCATTTTGACCTCAAGCAAACTTTTTTTGCTAACTACTCCTCCTTATTTTCATAAAAAGCTTAGTCATTGATTGATTTATCCTAAATCACTCTGTGTAATAACATAAGGATTTCAATAAAATATTTTTTTTTAAACATAAACTAAAGAAGTAACAAGTTAACAACCTACATAATGTTACAAATCCTGTAAATAGTTTCTTGTAATGAATATACACCCCCCCCCCCCCCATACATTCGGCTGAAGTATACGGCCCCCTCATTTCTGACTGGAAAAAAATAAGATAACGGTCTACGCTACGATTTTCGAGAAGCATTTCAAATATCGTGGAAACTTTTCGATGTTAATAAATAGCCGCCGCATGATAAAAAGTCAGTCTCGTCTGAACTGTTGGGCTGAGAGCATTTATTTTGCTCTGTGTATTAGCTCTGTTTATTGCGAGGCATTTCGCTGTTTTGTTTCGCGTATTTGAATGTAAATACGTGTGTAACCGTTGAGTTTACGGTGTTGAGTGATATTTGCTTAATTGCTGATGATTAATTTAGCAGTTGTTGACGATCTTTCCTGTACATAGCGTAAATAAATTTCCTGTGTTTTTCTCAAGAACTGTGTCGTCCTTTCAAAGAAAGTTGGAAGTCGCGCCGGATCCGTTACAATAATGTTTACTTGTAAACTAAAAGGTCATACTTAAGTGTCAGCAGGTGTCATATTGACCCATCTGAGAAAAAAAAAGAAACAAATACATTTCCTGATGCTGAAACAGAGCAGAAACTCAAAAATGCCTCTAGGAGCAAGAACTTGTAGCATTCATTATGTTTTTGCGCACAAAAAAGGGAGCAATCGCCGCTAGTTTTTGAAATGCAACTGAAACAGAGCTAGCTATTTTAATTATATTTTAAACTTTTTTTTAAATACTTTAAAATATAGCCTCAAAAAATCTAAATCCTTTAAATAAACTAAATTTGTTATGAATATGTTTATTTTTAACTAATTTTTACAAATATATAACATTATATAAGGAACTATGGATATTTCTTCTTAGACTGTAAAATGACCAATGCCATATTTCTAGGTATACGAAGATGGCCGTAATTTTAGTGTTTAGGAATAAACTATTAAAACAGCAGCCTAAAGACTACTGACAATAATGTACTTACAAGAAAAATAAAGTTACTTACCAAATATAAAACAAAGCAGAGATAAAACGCCATTAGAATAACTAAACCAAAATATACTGCCCAATGATCTGGCAATTTTTCTTGGGCAAACTGGTCCACAAAGTACAGATTTATGCCAATCACAACCATCGCAAGTAAAACACTGATCACTTTACTAGCTCTGGAAAAGAAAAATGGAACATTAAATGCATTCTCTCTACTAAACGTATATGTTACCGTTAAAATATATAATGCAGTTATTTTATAGAATACCATGAAATAACTGATCATGTCCATTAAAGTGTGTAATATGTTATTAATTTGACACTTTAACTAGTTATTCTATGAAATAACTAGGTATTCAATAACTTCCTAATGAGAGACATTTAAAGTGTAAAATAAACAATTTATCTAAACTGAAATAACTATATATATAGGTATTCTATAAATAAACTAATGATAGACAATTAAAATGAAAAAGAAGCAATTTATCTAATTTATGCAGCGTATAAATGGTATTTACGGAAACGTACCATAAAATCATTTGCTACAACAAGGATTACTAAAATGACACTTGGAATTACAAAGAACATTATTTCTAAAACAAAAACATTTTTTGTTGAGACACTGGGTTTTACACGAACATTTTGGGGGTAACATAGGGGTAGAAGGTAAATGTATTTATTGTGCAACATGTTATGATATAGATTATTTTACACTTTAACCAGCAGCAGATCGTTATTCCATGAAATAACTAGTTAAACCATGAAATACAAGAGAGTTTTACACTTTAATGGACACGATTAGTTATTCCATGAAATAACTAGGTATTCTATAAAATAACAGATTTCAAACTTTAAGGGTAACATAAACAATATTTCACACCATGGAAGGTGATTCAAAAAGAATGGGGGGCTTTCAAACGTGCATATTTTTAAGAACAAAAATAGTACGAAAACGAAATTTTTTACACACTTAAATCATTCTGATTTAAGTGTTTTCATTGTGAAGATCGGGCCTGGCTCCTAGGGCAGGCAACCTCTGCCATCGCCTAAGGCAACAAATTTCATGATGGCAAAGTGTAAGGTAGCAAAAAAAGAAAAAAAATTAAAAATTAATTTGAATTTTGACATCTGGAATTCAAATTATGTTTTCCGCAATCACGAGTGTGTGTGTGTGTATGTAGGCGTGTGTGTTTGTGTCTCTGTGCAGGTATGAGTGTGTGGGTAGTTGTGTGTATGAGTGTTTGTGTGTGTGGTGGGGAATGTGTATGTGTGGTATGTGTGTAGGCATATGTGTTTGTGTCTGTGTGCAGGCATGAGTGTGCGGGTAGTTGTGTGTGTATGTGTAGGTGTCTTTATGTATGCGTGTGTATGTGTTTGTGTATGTGTGTGTATGTGTTTGTTTGTACGTTCGTGAATGTATGCGTGTAAGTGTAGGATATGGATGCAACCTGGAGATGGCTTTCGCTAGAGGAGCAGCATCATGAGGAGCTGGTCGACAGTGATGCTGCAGAGAGTGCTGGTGGGAAAATAAAATGATATGACCTCAAAACCAGTGAAGTGATAACAATAAGCAATCGTGATTGCTCAACAAAATGAAAAGCTCAAATTGTGCTCAAAGTTTTTTTTTTCTTTGGAGCTTAATTTGGAGCTTAAATATGGGAGAGTATGCTTGAATGATTTAATATAAATATATATGTATTATTGAGAAGAGGCGACACTTGTCAATATCGCCAGAGTGGAAAACTACTAGAGCTGGCCCTGTTGAAAATGTTTTATGTTCCCCCTCTCCTGATGCCGGCACGATACCCCACCTGTACTTAAACTCCTGTCATACACATTGGTAGCATTTAGATAGTCACAAAAGCATTGGCTGCAGTGATCTAATTTTTCAGAATGTCAAGATTAGCGAGAAAGGAGAAGTGTAAATACAATATCCTTTACATATCCCCACAGAAAAAATGCACATGGTGTTAGGTCCGGTGACCAAGAGCCATTTATAAAGGGCTACATCATCTCTTCCTTGATTGCCATTTTGAGAAATTGAATAAAAAATAACTGGGACACATACAATAGCATGCAGAGACATCTAGCAGTAGCCAATCAAAACTTTACACCTCATTGTTTCATTTAAGCTGTTCCAAAGAGATGTAGATCCAACATTTCTAAACTGATAGCCTTATGAAACCCTACCTTTTTTTTTTTAAATCACTGTGTACAATAACTAAATACAGCAGAACCTCAATAATTCAAAATTCTTTCATCTGGATTCTTTTTTGCTTAAACCACATAGACTCCCCTTTAGGGTGGTTCAAAAACACATTTAAAAAAAAAAAAGGTTTCTCCTAGATACCGGGACACCCCTCAATATTTTTAGACTCGTGGCTAAAAATATACTGGAAGAATTTTAGCTTCCTATTTCAACTGAAAGAGGATGCTCAACCCCCTCCCCCAAACTTCAATAGCATGGGAGGGGGGTTAAAAAAACACATTGAACTGAAAAAACAATGCTACATATTATAATATAAACTAGAAATATGCATATACATTGCAAAAAACAATTATTTACAAAAAAGTGGCTGGGGAAATTAAATATTTCTCAATTTGTGGCAGTTTCTATGCTACGGCTAATGTTAAATGAAGGGGTCGTTGAGCACCGTCTTAAAATTTGAGTAAGAAGCTAAAACTTTTACATCATAATAATATTAGAAAGTAAAAAAAATATATTCATTTGAATTTTTTGCATCTTGAATTCAAATTATGTTTTTTGCAATCACGAACGTGTGTGTGTATGAGTAAGCGTGTGTGTTTGTGTAGGCGCATATGTGTGTGTATAATACTGTTAGTAAGTGTAAAAAAAATAGGGTGTGTCTTGGACTCTAGCTGAAAAAAAGGTTTTTTGAACCACCCTACTCCCCTTATTGATTTTCTTTTTTGGCAAGTAAACAATATCTCTTTAAAACCACCAGAGGCAGCCCTTCCTATAGCAGGAACCAAATTATACCTGCACTTTGGACTTAAAAAAAAACATAAAATTATAGTTAATGTACAATGTGACTGCAGTTCTAGTTTTATTTTGGAAATTTGTTAAAATACTGGTACAGAATCACCCCTGCCATTCACCCAAGAATAACTTCAACTATCGAATGGTCTATTTTTAGTACTGCACTGGCTTAGCTAGAATACTTCAATTCTTTCTTGTTATACAGTATTATTCATTAATCAATACCTATTCATTTACTTTTCATTCCTTCTTAAATTTTAAATTTTATATAATTTTCCAGCTTGAAGAAACACATTACAAGTTTTTCAGAGAAGCACAGATATTTTACCTCCCCAGTGACAGATCTTGGAAGGAGCAAGCCGGGGCCAATTGCCCCTGGTGATAACTTCTTGGGGGGTGGGGGGAGGGAATCACCCTGATTCTATTTTTATTGGAACTTCATACAAAACCATACAAAAACTTGAAAGAAGATAGTTTAGGGTGGCAGTTTCAAGATTTTCACCAGCTCTGAAAAGTCAAAGCACTGGCGCCCAATTATACAAATTTTATATATTTTTTTATGATATACAGATAGATAAAGATAGATAGATAACTACATTTTTTTATTTGACATTAGTACGAAACCAATGGATAAAACCGCAATTTTTGGGAAGGGACATTTTTTCAATTTGTGGAATGAAACTCTGAATTTTACTGTGTGTGCTTGTGAGAATGATAAAATACAAATACGCACTCAACTGTTGGACTTGTTGAGAATATTAAATGATTATCATGTCGTGGATCGAAAACACATTTATTAATGTTGAAGAAACTATCTACATAAACAATGACAAAATATGTAATACTTAATAACCAAAGAGCCAAAGCAGAATAAGCACATAAACTATTTATAGTTTAGCCCAGGATTAGTAAGCTAACCAATTAATATGCATGTAATGTAAACCAACCAATGAAAGATAAATAAATAAAATATAGACAAAAGAAAAGGATTAACTTAAGAAAATTTCGAACTTCGGAGAGAATTTCAAGTAAGCCTTGACCAATAGCAAAACGTTATTGATCCAAGTTTGCTTTAACCAATTAAAGTGGGATTATAGATATTTCAACAGGACTAATAAGAAACGCATTTTTCTTTTTATTTTAATTTTTAAAAAACGGCAATTTTGCACTGATATTTCCAACTTCGTTGAATCAACAGACAAAATTTGCAGAATAGGGAAATTTTTGGGAAGTCGCAGTGACCTTCCGTAACTTCCAATTGGGAAACCCCTAATCCTCTCCCGAAAAAGATTTTTAAAAATTCTGATAAAAAATAGAGTGCAAGTACATCCCCGAAGAATATACTTTTGCAATTACCTATTACAGTGGAATACGTTTAACATGAAACTGAGGGGACCGAAATATCTTTTCGTGTTAAAAGAATTTCGCGTTTAAAGATTTCTTATATAAAAAAAAATACTTACGAATATTTTCAATGCCATCAAATTTTATTTCGAATTCCATTCAAACAACTGGTAGGTGACATCCATTGGAATAAAATGCAAGTAAAAAATTATTGTATTTTAGGGAACATGTTAGTTATCTTTTTTTTTTTAATTGTCTTTTTCAGCGTCATATTCTCTACAAATTGCTCGAGATCATCCATTGCTTTAGTCATCTCTCCATTTGAAAGCTCATCTAAATTCTGTGACCAAGCTTGCTTGAACCAAATCAGCAAAGCTTTTTCCAGATCTTCGTGTTTTGCAGTCCTCATACGTTTTCCCTTCAGCTCAACCATTGACAAAATTTGATCCCTGTTATTTATTATTATTGATAGGCTATGCCAAACTCTTTGAAAATTTCTGTTTTAGTCCTGCATTTTTCATACACTGCATTAATCAAGTCCATCTTCATTTTAAAGAAATAGCCGTTTGCTTCCGTTTCTCAGTCATTGTGCTTGCAAAACAGGAAAAAAAAAAAAAGAGTTCAAACAGAACCACAGAATTTAGATCTTTGCCAAAATTAATGCAAAATTCAACAGTTTCAACAACTAACCTAACAAACAGTGTTAAATGCGTGTTAAAATGCTTGGGAATTTCTTATCCCCGAACTCTTGACATTTCTTTTTCTGTAGAAGATAAGGATTATATTCATTGGAGAGGGAATGGAAGATCCCTGTTGAATGGAGACAAAAGCATGAACAAAAAAGGGGCTGTGAATGAAGAGGAACTGGTTCCCGAAAGTTCTACGAAACTGTTCCTTGAATAAACTCTTCAGTGACTTTTGCAAACTAGCCACTGAAGATCGAAAAAAAAAATATTTCGTGTTAAGCGAATTTTGTTTTGTGTTAAAAGAAAAATAATGTATTAAATTGCTATGTACACTGTCTGGACTGTGATATCATTTGTGTTAACCGATTTTTCATGTTAAGCGTTTTCGTGTTAAAAGTATTTCACTGTATATCGAAACACTTTTACGGAGTGTAACAAACTAATACATACATTCCATTTTGGAAATCTCCCATGAGACTTTTTGATGATGTGAAAATTAAGGTGGGTAAAAGTGCAAATGGCAGCTGCAGTGACATGAGGGCATTCAGAAGGTCATTCATTCCACTCAGATCATCGATGTCTTTGTAGACGGCTATGAAGAGGGTGGGGAAAATGGCGATGGTTCGGGTCAGAAGGACTCTCTTCCAGCGAGACCATTTGAGATTCAAAAAACCCTGCAACAGAGAAACTTATGAGATAAATTTAAATAAATGTCCAGTAAAATCCTGCAACAAATTATACCAATGCAATAAAATATGTGTTTCAGAAAAATTCATTTTAAGTAAAAAATTTTTAGTTGCCATTACATTGTTTACATTTTATTAAAGCTAAAAATAAATTCCAGTCTCTTGGAGTTCATTGTAGTTACGGGAATCCTCTGTAGATATAAACTTGAATACAAGTCTAGGGGCCGATCCAGGTTTTTATTTTTTAAGTCTGCATTTCAAATTTAAAAAAAATTTTGTAACTTTTTTTTTTTTTTTTGTGAAAAAAAAAAATCTCAATTAGAGGAACTTTTCTTTTATGTGCTTTTTTGTGAAAAAAAATCTTGTCACAGCGTTAGAAATCAGTAAAAAATCCAACTGGTCCTTCGGACCAGTCAACATGAATATGTACTGGTCCTCAACAACCTCATAGGTCCGCTTTAAATTAAACACTAAATATATTTATATCAAAAATTATTTACATTTTATGATGATTACATTTATTAAGTTTTCTTAAATATAACTGTTTTATTTTTAGCTCATTGATTAAACATTAAATAAAAGACTTAACTGTTCAAAATGGTAAACATAATATTAAATAACAATGTGAACACTTAATATTAAATAACAATCCAAAACAGATAAGCACCTTTTCCACTGATGTGGATTTTTTAATGTACTTGAATGTTTCAAAATTTAAAATTTTTGTTTGGCAAAGTCTGGCAATAAACATTTAAGTCTGCCAAGTATACGGTCTGAAAACAAATTCCATTAAACAACCCTTAAAATAGGCAACCAAAAAATTGAATTTAAATTGATCATTTTTACTTAGTTTCAGGAAGTTATTTTCCCATCCAAGTGGGATAAATATTGAGTAAAATGTTCATGTGTGATTTAAAACTATATAAAACTTTTGGAAAAGAAAAAAACTAATTGTAAAAGCAGTCAACCAACTGCTTGACTAATAAATAGCTAAACATTGGCTAGGCTTTTGAATTTTTTCTAGAAGAATGTGATCAAAAATAGATAGCGGTTGGTGGTCCCAGGGACCACCAATTATTTTTTTATGGTGGTCCGAGGCAGGTTTTACTGGTCTGGGACCAGTGGTCCAGCAGTAATTTCTAACGCTGTGTCATATCATAAAGAGCATGTTTCGCTATCACAAATCTAATCTGAGATCCCTTTGGCGTTCCTGATTTCATTGGGAATGACTTGGAAGTTGGAAGATTCTTTTTTCTCTTTTACTTGTATTTTACTTTCACACAAATTGATTGATTTTAAAAGTGATGAAAGAAGTTTTTACAAATAAAATTTGTCAAAGGTCACATTTATAGAAAATTTTGTGAAGGAGTCAGCCGCTAAGCAGATTCAATTTGAATCGGAATTGATCTCTAAAACCACCAGACAAATACAGTACAAACTCAATTATCTGCATGAACTTGAACCAAAAGCAGTGCAGAGAATCAATAATATGGATAATAAGCAAAACAAATCCTTAAATAAACATACTTATTGTTCTTTACCATAAAAAAACATATTTTGCCACAAAATAACAAAGCATTGTTCAAAAGATACTATCCTATGAAATAACTAGTTATTCTATAAATTAACTAATGGAGTGACAGTTAAAGTCTAAAATAAACAATTTATCCAAAATGAAATAACTAGGTATTCTGTAAATAAACTAATGATAGACAATTAAAATGAAAAAGAGGCAATTTATCTAATTTATGCAGCGTATAAATGGCATTTATGGAAACGTACCATTAAATCATTTGTTACAAAGATTACTAACATGACACTTGGAATTACAAAGAACATTATTTCTAAAACAAAAACATTTTTTGTTGAGACACTGGGTTTTACAAGAACATTTTGGGGGTAACACAGGGATGGAAGGTAAATGTATTTGTCATGCAAGATATTATAATATAGATTATTTTACACTTTACCTAGCAGCAGATCGTTATTCTACGAAATAACTAGTTAAACCTTGAAATACAAGAGAGTTTTACGTTTTAACGGATACAATCAGTTATTCCATGAAATAACTAGATATTCTATAAAATAACGGATTTCATACTTTAACAGTAACATATGCTGTGTGTTAATTCAGTATAATTTTGTTATGAACTTAAGCTATTAACACTTAAGACTAAATACTTTTCATTTTTCATACACAACTAAATAAAATTAACACTTATTGATTTTTTAAAAAGTTTTTATTATTTCATTAATTATGATTAGGTCAAAAATTTGTTAAGTCCAAAGTTTTGCAGCATAAAGCAATTATTTGGAAGTAACTCATTGCATGAATTTTTTCACGTCATGTAATTTACAATGCAAGACATTGTGAATTACAATTAGTGTTAACATTTCAATTTTTATATAAAAAGCTAGTCAGTTTCTGTGCCCTCTCCTTTGCCCCTAAGCCTACTTGAATAGATATCTAGGTGGGCAAAACATGCAATACAATATACAGTACAACCTCGATATCTCAAATCTCTCGGGACAGGAAAAAAATTCGAGATATCGTGTTTTTGAGTTATCAAGGTTTTGAAAAAATTACACTAGAAATTCTCACAATTACACACACGTACGCTATATGCATTTATATATGTAATATGAGACCACTTTGAATTACGATCAATAAAGTAGTCTTCAATATTTTGCTAGATTTGAAATTTTATAATTGTCGAAAGTGCACAGGAAGAGATTTTGAAATGAACAACAACTTCAACTTGGTTTTTCACCTAAAAATTTAAAAATCCTTATCTTCAACTAGTAGCTCCCCACATTCAAAAAAGTTTTCAGTAGCCATTTTGTAGGAGTTAAAAAAGCAGAATGATGAAAATGAGGAACACATTTTCCGTTTTCACTTGAAATCTGACTGGCAAAAAATCAACCCCCTTTCCTCAAAGTGGACAGCATGTTCGAGAAAAATGCACAAAGATTCTAAACTCTGGGAAAAACACAGCACCCCTTTCATACCAACACTTCTCTATTATCTTGCTTCAATCCCTTAATTAAAGTTTCCAAGAAGAGAGATGAAAACTGGTCCCTGGAACTGGTTTCACTACAAAAATTGCCCAAGAAAAACGACAACTGAAACTTGCTTTTGTGCAAAAATTTCGACATATCAAGGGTTTTGAAAAATAAATTTCAAGATAACTATGGAAAATACATAGGGGTTTTTATAGAAAATGCAGGGGAAAAATGTTTTTTCGTGACTTCAAGGGTTTCGAGATAAGGAGGTTCGAGATATCAAGGTTCGACTGTATACTTGTTTCTTTAACATATGTTCATGTTAAACTCTCCTCAATTAATTTTTAGAGGAAAATTGAAGGGTGAATTCCAGTAAATTCACTCTTTCTTAAGCACTTGTACATAATTTTTTAAAATTATTTTTTCTCTGTGACTGTCCCTTAATTAGAGGCAAATACATGGAGGACCCTATTTAAAGGGACTGGGACCAGAAAAAATGTCCCTTAAATAGAGGTGTCCCTTAAGGGAGGTTCTACTGTAAATATAAAATAATTTTTCACATCATTTCTATAAAATAAGAATTGCTCTACTGTTTCCTGTTTCAAAAACAGATGTAGCACTTGAATGAAGCATGGTCACCCAAATGCTTTTTCTTTAACCCTTTAAGCGGTCAATTATTTTACCAGAAATGCTTCCAAAAAAGGCATATTTTTTTATTGCACTGCTTAGGATATTTATTTGTCTCTTCCACAATTTTACTCATGAGTGAAAAATCAATGAATGTTTCATAAAGTTGTAGAACATCAGACGTGTCGTTGAATTGTACGTTCACAGAGGGAATACCAGAAAATTTTAAATCGAAGACATGGAACAGGTGGATTTTTCACATCAACCTCGGTAAAAATTCTTGCAGAACTCAAATCTTCATCAGAGCTGAGTTCACTACACGAGTCATCTGAGGAATAATCCAAATAATTAGAAGAAATATCTGTATCAGAATGCAGTTCATCATCTAACAAGAAAGTATTTTCGTCCTCTATTCCACCCATTATTTCCATTAGATTCACAAGCACGGCATGCAGTCGAACAAAAATTTCAAAGAAAAATTCCCACTACCTAGAAAAACCTGGATGAAAAGCATTTCACTTACATGGACAAGCCACGCCATCTGTTTAAAAATAATAATACTAAATAGCCTTGTTCAATAATGAAAAATGCGGGCAAATCAGAAAAGGAAAGGAGAAAATATCGATGCCCGTAGGCCTTACGGGCAAACCAGATGAGGCCAATTTCGGGTAGCACTTACACTGTACGGGCAAACTTCTTAAAGGGTTAACCAATCAAAAAGGGAAGATATCACGCATAAAAAAATTTGATGCGCAAGACTGTATAGTAGCGGTTCCCAACCTTTTTAGTTGTGCGGCCCACCAGTTCTGTGGAAACACCATTGAAGCCCACTTAATACTTTTACAGTCAAAATTTACTTTCTGGAGGGGTAGGGGGTGGCATCTGCTCATAACTGTCCTTAAATGTAAATTATATACCTTGTTAGGATTGAAAGTGTTAAAAACAAGACTTCTGGAGATGTTAATCCCCTTCTCTATTCATGCTGAATCACTGATACAGATGCACTGTATAAGATCAATTTTCAAAATAATTTTTAAGAAAATAACTTTAATGCATTCACTTGGCATAGTTGTGAGAAAACTCAAAAAAAAGTCATCAAAGTTAAAGCTCCATATGATTTTTGACGATGCTTTTCCTTTACGAAGGAGTTGATATCTGGATTGAAACTGGATGGTTTTAGTCTCAAATAACTCGCAACATTCAATGCATTTCAAGCTTTTTTTTTTAAACTGCAATGAAAAGTCTCATTCAAATAGGTAGATTTTCGAAAAGCCCCTCAAGTGTCCCAGCTCACTGGTTAGTCATGCCAGTTCTACAAAGGAGGACCATTTTTAACTAGGAGCTAATTCTAGTTTATTGGGCAATTTTCTCAAGAGAAGTTTCTGATTCATTAGATTTCATCTCTTCAGTAATAGGGGAAAGTTCCTAAGAAATATAAACAATCTTAAAGTTCCTTATTGGCTATGATGAGCCAGGGTCAGTGTTGCCAGATTGGGGGAAATCTGGTGCTCTCTGGGGAAATTTTGGGGAAATGGGTTTTGAGGGGAATTCTTTGGGGAAAAATTTTTTCCTTTGGGGAAAACCTGGGGAAAAAAAAAACCTGGGGAAAAAAGATTTTTTCGTATTTAAATTCGCGTCAAGAAGTTGTGGGAACATTGTTTGTATCAAACAGCGTTGGGTTAGCTTTGCTCAGCAGATAAAAATAAGCGTGATGAAGAGTGTTCTTGGATTAATATATACAAAAATCATAGTTTAATTGTACATACAGAAGAAGAGTAGTAAATGCGAGTAGTAAAAAAATATTTAGTTATTTCTTATCTTTCGGTCAGGCGCTTGTATTTATGACTAGTGGCACTCGCATGGCTTTGCCTGTAGCAGAAAATTAAAAGGTCTTTTGGTTCCCCTGTATATTTACAAATAATGCATGATAAATTTCTCGCCAATTGGCTTGCCCTCGTTACGGTTAGACGTTATGATAGCTTGGTAATTTACTCGTCCATCTTATGATAATTTTGCTCGGGAAAATGTTCTTAAAATTGGAATAGAAAAAGAACAAAATCAAATTTTCAAAAAATCGCTTAAAGGTGCACACCCCCATGCTACAAACTAATTCTTTGCCAAATTTCATGAAAATCAACGAACTGTCTTGGCGCTATATGCACGTTAGAGATCCTGACAGACACAAAGAGATCCGGACAGAGAGATATCCAGACAGAGAGACTTTCAGCGTTATTATTAGTAAAGATAAAGAAAGATAAAGATAAAGAAGACAAAAAAAAAAGCGAAAATGTGAAGAAAAAAAAAGTTGGGGAATTTTATAAGAAAATTTAGCTATTTACGGAAAAAAAATTTTTCAAGAGACAAAAATATTAGAGAAAGTCGATTCATTTGATAAGTCGATTTATTTCATGAAAATATTAGTGGAAAAATAATTTTTGCATTTGGGGAATTTTGGTAGAAAACATCGCTTTTTGGAGAAAAGTTGGAAGGGAATTGGGGAAATCTGGATTTGACCATTTGGCAACACTGGCCAGGGTGAGCTTTTGAATGACGGTGCATCTAAAAGGTGAATTTTCGCAAAAAATGGAAATTGATACCGCAAGATTTGTCTTGGTTAACATTCTTGACCAGTGTCCACAGCCCAGTAACACACTGTTCGCAGTCCATGGATTGGGAACCGCTGCTGTATAGACTTCTCACATGTAAGAATTTTTATTGCTATTTCTTCAAAAAGTGGGAGTGTTTGGACATGGGCAAGCTTTCTTCTTGTCTGTTTATTTAGTAGTTGGAGATCAGACGCCTTAGCGACAAGTCATAGTTACATGTTACTGTCCACATTCCATTAATTCTATTTTTATGCATGATATTGTGCATACATCTGTGTCCTCCTGAAGCCCATAAAAAATAGATCCACCAAAGCAGAAAAAAGTGAAATTAGCCACTTATCATTCAAAAATTAGAGTCCACAGAACACTATCAGCAAAAGGAAGAAATGATGATACCATTGATACAACCAATTCCTCTCTGGCGCAAAGGCGGAGAAATTTTCTATTCCAGCCCTAAACTGTGATCGATAATAACTAGGCTACGAACAAAACACATAAAGGGCATGAAAATCTCAAGTGACAGACTTAGGAGTTACTCAACTCACTGCCCAGACTTTCAACAGTCTCCTCGGCATATCTTCAGCTGCCCAGCAATTCAGGCCAGGCTTCTCAAGATCGGCCTGAATGACTTGATTTTTTCAGAAAAGGTTGTGGAGGATGCAGAGGCTGTCTACGACAGCTTTGGAGTAATCCAGTGCTTTTTTTCGCGTGTCATGGACAAGACAACAACAAAGCGGTATATAACAGGGTTCTACTGTCGGAATATGCACGTATTGTGTTCATGTCTGTTCTATTTTTCTGTTCTATGTAATTTATATCTCATAACACTTCCCTGCACATGCTTAATAAAAATACAGTCGAACCTCCATATATCGAACTTCCACATATCGAAATTTTCTATACATCGAAATCCCAGCACGTTTCCATGTTCATTACATAGAAAAATTGTTTCTATATATCGAAAAAATCTCTATATATCGAATTTTTTTCGAGACATTCGTAGATTTTTTTTTCCTCTTTAGACTGTTTGTCTCATGAAAAATAAAGGTCAGGGGAGAAAATTATGTTCACTAAAGGTTGCTACGAAACTCATAAGGAATCTGGGGTTGAGGGGTGTGTAGATAGGTCGTTGTTTCGTTCTGGAGTTCTTAAATTACCCCAAGTTTATTTCAAATCTTAGTTTTAATCAGTAGCACTGTAAAATCAGTTTCAAGTTATCCCTTTTCTCTGTTGATTATCATTCCCAGTCTTTTTAGCTTCAGTAAAAATCATTCAAGTTAGGTAAAATGATTTTTTACTTTTCTCTGGATTACATTGTCAAAACGAAAATCCTCCTTATGTTGCTCATCAAGTTGAATTGCCGAAGAATGAAGATGTATGAAGGCGCAAAAATGTAATTTCTGTTATTTTTTTAATTATTAACTTTTATTTAATACGATGCTCGTATAAATTAGAAATTAGGTTTCATGCACGAAAATTAGCTTTAATTATAATGTTTTAGGAGATTTTTAGGATAAAATAAGATTGTTTCTATATATCGAAATTTCTATATATCGAATTTTTTCTGGCAATTTGCTACTTCGATATATCGAGGTCCGACTGTATAATCATTTGAAGCAAAAATCTCAATAAATAAATAAATGAATAAATGAGCAATTCCTCAAATCATGCAGACTGCACAGCAGATATTCCTCGCAAAACATGCTAAATTCATACCATGAAGTATTGAAACGGTGCAATACAAGACATTTTTATAAATTATTTTTACCTTATTCTTTTAACTCATTAATCAACTAAGTAATACAAATCAGGTCAATATGTATTGTGTTGTATTGAAATCATATTTTGTGTTATATCGAAACCATGTTGCAGGAGATTGTGAAATAATATGAATCAAGGTAATATGCACCTTGTTATATCAAAACCAAGTCTTAAAGTGAATATTTTATGATAGCTGAAATTTCGGTTCAATAAAACAAACAAAAACTGGCAACCAATTAAATTTCCTACAAACAATACAATTCAGTTCTCTTACATACATGAAATTAAACTATTGTGCACAGCAAGAAAAAACTTTATCAGCATTCTTTATTGAGAATGAAATGCATACTATCAGAAAGAAAATCTGAGCTTTTCTGCAGCAAACAAGTTCATTTAGTCAACAAAAACGAAACAAAGTATAGAATAAAATAAATAAAATTATTCCATCTATTTGATTTTATATTATGTTTTGATTATATTTTTTCATTTATTGTTTGCCAAACTTCACTAAAGTTATTTTCTGACAATATATTGGAAACAAAACAATTTTCATCTTTTTGTTTTTGGAACACTGATGAGAAAAATAAACTTATAAGTTAAGTGCTACAGGGCAAACCAAACTTTCGAGTCGGAGTCTGACAGATTTTTTTGTATTAGTTTCATAAAAACAATGTAAAAATCTTTTAACAGTTATCAGTAAAAATCTTTTTACAGTATCCATGCATTTTTTTAACAGTGTACTGAACAAAAACGAAATTCTGTGTTTTTAAATTTGTGTTACATCAAAACCGTGTAGCATTAAGTTCCAAGTTTTGTAACGTGAAATATCGAATTCAGGTTGTACAAGTACCGTGTTTTAAACAGTGTTTCCAGATGGTCAAATCCAGATTTCCCCAATTCCCTTCCAACTTTTCCCCAAAAAGCGATGTTTTCTATCAAAATTCCCCAAATTCAAAAATTATTTTTCCACTAATATTTTCATAAAATGAATCGACTTCCTCTAATATTTTGTCTCTTGAAACAAAATTTTTCCCCCAAATAGCCAAGTTTTCTTATAAAATTCCCAACTTTTTTTCCTTCCCATTTTCGCTTTTTTTTTTGTCTTCTTTATCTTCATCTTTCTTTATCTTCTTTACTAATAATAAAGCTGAAAGTCTCTCTGTCTGGATATCTTTCTGACTGTCAGGATCTCTGTGACGCGCATAGCGCCTAGACCGTTAGGCCGATTTTCATGAAATTTGGCAAAGAATCAGTTTGTAGCATGGGGGTGTGCACCTTTAAGCGATTTTTCGAAAATTCGATTTTGTCCTTTTTCTATTCCAATTTCAAGAACATTTTCCCGAGCAAAATTTTCATAAGATGGACGAGTAAATTACCAAGCCATCATAACGTGGAACCGTAAAGTGGGCAAGCCAATTGGCGAGAAATTCATCATGCATTATTTGTAAATATACAGGGGAACCAAAAGACCTCTTAATTTTTCTACTACGGGCAAAGCCGTGCGGGTGCCACTAGTCATAAATACAAGCGTCTGACCGACAGATAAGAAATAGCCAAATGTTTTTTTTTTTTCTACTTGCATTTACTACTCTGCTTCTGTATGTACATTTAAACTATGATTTTTGTATATATTTATCCAAGAACATTCTTCATCACATTTATTTTTACCTGTTTCATGTATCAACTAGTTACTAATGCGAAATCCGTAGCATAATATTCCACATAATGAGAAATGCGAATTCCATAAAGTTGAGCAAAGCTAAACCAATACTGTTCCCCGAAAGTTTTTTTCCCCAGGTTTTCCCCCAAGAAAAAAAAAAAAAATTCCCCGAAAAATTCCCCTCAAAACTCATTTCCCCAAAATTTCCCCAGAGAGCACCAGATTTCCCCAAAATGGGGAAATTTCCCCCAATCTGGCAACACTGGTTTTACGAGGGACGCTTGTACTGATTCATTTTCATGAACTAGATCAACTAATGGTAAACTGAGTGAGAAGCAGGAACTCCTCTCTTTATTTTCATAGGCACTTTGAAGTAAAGCAAGCAAAACTCACCTCCATAACAAACTGGCCGGAATAAGTTCCCGTCATGGTTGAGCTCTGTCCAGCAGCAAGTATTCCTATTGCCCAGATGTATAGGGGTGCACTACCATATTGGCAACCCAAAAACACACCCTAGAAGGCATTTAATTCAGATAAGAAGTCTTTTCAAAAACTATATTAATAGATTTTCCATACAAGTACAGAGAAGTTATATATATATATTCAACTAGCAATAACTCGAATACTCCTTTATCTTGAAGGTTTCATTTGAGTGCTAAACCATAGACTAATAATAAGAGTAGACCGAGCTATGGCAACCCTTTTGCTGCTCATAAACCAAACCATGTGACTGGTGGATATCCTAGCAACAGCGGCCTTTGATCGAAGCAGACGATCAACGCGAGCGAGAAATAAAATAAATAGAATTGATGGAACACACGGAAGAATGAGCTTTTATGAAATCCTATTTGTAAATTTGTTATTCTAAGTTGTAAATATTTTGTTAATATAGTGAGTTTTTCGTTTAGATGGTATTGTGCATTTTCTTTAGTCAATTTCAATAACTCTCTAAGCAATTAAAGATGCAAGCGCCCAAAAAAGAATCGGCAAACGGTAAGATTTTTACCTACAATTTCAATTTAAGATACCGATTAGTACATTTTTGCGTTAACGTAAAACGTTTACGGGGCATTCCACGGTATTTTTGACATTTATGTAGAGTCCGTAACGTGACCTTTTTTGCCATAACTTTTTAATTTACTGTTTGATTAGCATATTATTTTATTTTGATCATTTCCTACCAACACACCAGCTCAAATTAAAATAATTTGCAAATCAAACGGTAAATTAAAAAGTTATGGCAAAAAAAGGTCACGTTACGGACTCTACATAGTGTCAAAAATACCGTGGAATGCTCCTTACGCCATTCCGTTCACGCCAACGCTGACGCAGGAGTTCCAAATGAAATAAAAGTTACTGAAAACTGTGATCAAAAACTAATTACGAATGTCAAAATAATGCATAACTAAAAGAAAAACAGTTCAATCCTCTGCACCTGGAAAAAAAAAATTATAATGAAAACACATTACGTCTTAAAATACATGTCGAGTGCCAAACTATAGATAATGTTGCCATCTAGCAACCATGCCGCCAAAGTTTTCGCCAAGCCTTTCCACTAGTCACATGATGTATCCATGAACCAATTTTTTTCATCAGCAAGACTGAGAAAGCTCGGTCTACTCTTATTATTAGTCTATGTGCTAAACTCTAGAGCAGGCTGTGGCAACTTTTTTTAACTCGAACTGCCAATAACTCGATGATCTCAAGGGGTCACAGTACCTATCAAGCAATTTCTTTTAATTTACATAAATTTTATATTTCTTTGAACACAAACATGCATACTTATTTCTTAATCAATGATTTATTTTCAAAATTTAAAAGTATTGCCTACTTTTTTTGAAAATTCAAAAAATTGAGAAAACTTTCAACTTTTTAAATTCCCTAAGGCTTTTTTATTTTTTGCACTCATTTAAAAAACGTTTTTTGCAAAACGATCACTGTAATCAACTCTAAAAATCTGTGCATTCATTTGCTTATGAGTTCATTCAAAACTTTTCTGTGAATAATTATGTAAAAAATCAAAGTTTTTTTTTTTTTTTTTTTTGGTTTTTAAAGGTTTAACATGCTCTAAACATTAGAGTAATTTATAAAATGCTTATCCAATGCACAGTTTTGTCAAATATGTTATCCCGACTGCAAAAAGTATTACTTTAAAGCTGTATCTTCAATAGAAAAAAATTCTTAGTGATTCTAATGATATGAAAAGACAAAAAAACCATCATCGAGAAAAAGCAATGTGAAGCTTTTCTTTTGCATAAGAACACATAGGGAACATGGCCTAAAACCACTCATAACTTTTTAAATATTTGAACTAAAGCAATGAAACTTTTCCCCCGTGTTCAGAATAATTTTTTGTTTTGAAATAAGCAATAAAAATTTTTTTGATTGTTTCATCATTTTCGAGGTACTTAAGCGGAACCTTGGCAGTTCCAGTTAACGAGAGTTGACTGTAACAGCATCTCCTTAAAGGGATACTTCTAATTAAGGTAGATTTTCTCTGGCCCTTTGACCAAGGACCTCAGGGTCTTTAGTAAAAAGATACTTAATGAAAAGGGTGTTCATAATGAAAAATTAGTAAAAACATAAAAGCGAATAAAAAATATTGAGTTGACTGAAAACCAAGATTCTTTTAATCTAAAAATTAATTGGTAGGAGGTGTTAAGAGTTCTAGAAACATGTGCACAGTACAAAGACAGGATTCCCACTCCATTCTAGGGAAAAAATTCCCTGCATTTCCCCTGTATGAATCTGCAAGATTATAAACAAGCAAAACCCTGACATTTGAAAAAGAATGCTAATATCCCCATAGTTCATCACAGTGGGTGGGGGTGGAAAAATAAATTAATATAACAGGAAATAAAGACGAATTTATTTTAACTGAAATAAAGCATGGCATACTTGTCAACCTTTGAAGAAAAAAAACAGGAGATTCCACTAAAGGTATTTAGGTGCTTCACCAGCAATGTATTTCACAACAAAATTATGAATTTATGCTTTAAAATAATATAAATACTAAATTTAAAGAGAACTGGGGGGTTTTCGCAAATATAAGCTAATTGAAAGCAGCAAGAAAAATAAAAAATACTGCAAAGGAAAAACCATAACGAGTGAATTTGCTTAAAGTTTCGTACATTCCCCAGTTTCAACCAAAAAAGTCACCTCAAAAATTCAATTACTAAAATTCAAAATAAATAAATAAATAAACAAATAAAAATAAAATAAAAATCAATATTTTATAAAAATAAAATATAAAATAAGTAGGTATAGGGTAGCACATGTTAAAATACCTTCAAACTTTCAAAATAGTCGATATATTCAAAATGCAAAAAGATTGAAATCTGCTGTAATTTTCGGTAAAGCACGTGCTTTGTTGAACATGCAATGTGGAAAGCTTCCAAAAAAAAATTTTACTAAAATGAGTTATTAATAGGAAAAAAATTTTTTCCCTGACATTGGGGGGGATGACTAGAAAAGAGCGCCATCTATTGAAAAGAAAGTGAAACTTTTTGATGATTGATTGAAAAAACTGCAAAAAGGGGAGAAAATGGTAAAAAACGGGAAATCAGGAGATAGCAGCAAAAAACGGGAGTCTCCCGTTAAAAACAGTAGAGTTGGCAAATATGGCATGGCGATTGAATTTATTAAACTTTTTATTTAAAGAAAAAAAGACCACATCTCTTTACCATTCATTACTGGGACTTTATAAGAGAAAAAATGTAAAAGTAAGCAGAACAATAAATATTGATTACTCATTTCATGCTCTCTAAATTAAATTAGCATAAAATTCAAGATTCATGTCAAATAAAACAATTAATAATTTTTGCATACATGATAGAAATTTTAATATTTACTTTAAAAAAAAAACACTAAAATTACCATTTTTTATTTTGTTTATGTTTTTTTTTAAATATTACTATTATTTTGTAGTTTGCATATTAGGGCAGTGATTTTTACAACTTCAATAAAAAATTATAAAATTCCCTGGATTTTCGAGGTTTTTTTTAAGAATTTTTCAAAATTCAATGGATTTTCCGTTTTTTTTTTTGTTGATTTTTGAATTTCCGGTATTTTTGCTGTTTCTTCAGTTTTCCCTGTGGCATGGCAACCCTGAAAGAGACGATTATGAATTCTAAAATGACATGAATTCTAAAATGAATTCTCTGAATTCATGTACAAAGGAGCAAATGGGCATTTTCCTCATCAATATGAGACCTACTTTCTCAATCCCACATTTACCACCACAGCTTGGGACTAACAAAAGGTAGCTCAGAATAGAAATGATAAAATATTACAAAACACGATTGATTGATAAAAACTTTACATTCTTAAAAATGCTTTTAGGTTCAGTTGAATGTCATTCATGGTGCATCAATGTCACCTGCTGGTCTATATCCAAACATAAAAAATTTAAAAAACAAAAAGTAAATCTTGGACTCTAAGAAAATCAAAATAGGATTTGTCACATTGTAGTGGAGCATGGAAGCAGTAATTTTCTATGCAGGAAAATTGTCTTAAACAACTGAGACATCTTCCCCATGCACAAATAGTTTTACAAAATTTTATTGGCTATTTACCTTTTTTTTTTAAAGAACATTAAATATTTATACAGTAGTACCCCTGAATAGCAGACAGTCATAGTACTAGGAATTTTATCCGTTATGAGGAAGTGTCTGCAATTAGGGAGGATGATTTCAGGAATTTTGTTTTTTGAGCTTAAGGCAATTAACTAAAGGCCAACTACAATGCTAATTAAAAGAGTACTATTATCATTGTGCTCTAACAGTCTCAACATAATTGCATATTATTTACTAATAATTCATTTTAGCTAACCATTTTGTCTTGCATAAAATAAAAATAATGCCCATTAAGTAGGAACTAGTTTAAATAAATAAAATTTTCATTTAAAAGAATTTGCTTTTTTTTTTTTTTTCATTGAAAATCAATTTATTGACAAACAAATATTGAAATTGCTGCATGCATCTCTTTGAGACTCCTATCCTTAAAAAAATAAATAAAAGTTTTTTTATTTAATCTCCTTTAACTGCATGTGTTTCGAAAAATCACATTTTACATTCATTTTGAAGATTATATGATTTTTATTACACCTAATTATCTTTTCAACTTAATAATAAAGTCTGATTATGACTGGTCTAATAATTACTCAAGACAAATCATTAAAAATAATCACAAAAGATTTAAATTTGAACCAATGAAATAGCTTACAATTTATCTATTAAGATAGCGAAAAAAAAAAACTTAAAATGTTAACTTACTGCTTTGTAAATATCTACATCAACTGTTTCATTGTCAGCCTAAATTAAGAAATGTTAGTTAGTACAACAGTCATCATAAAAATATTCATAGATATAAATTTTACAATTTATTACACAGGTGAAAGATTTTGCAATTATCCCTTCCTTTTCTCTCATTATTTTTACTTTCTTTTACAAAGTAATGTGTTTTGTCATGCCCTGAAATACTAATTAACTGAGTCGCGTACTTCTTATTGGCTTTTAAAATATTTGTTCCTAAATAAAAAATAAAAAAAATCATAAAACATGATACTTAAGAAATAATACTTACAGGAAACACACCTGCATGAGTGCTGTTCTCCTTGACACATAAGTCATGCTAAAAATATAGATTTTTGAAATTAAGTGAAAATTATTTTGCAAAACAGTAATTACAATTCAGTAAATAAAAAAAGCAATTGATGAAGATACATGCTTTGCAAACAAGACATACTTAAAGGAAACTATAGCGTTTTACAAGAATATCTTAAAACTTACAACTGAAGGTCATTTTATTCGTTTTAATCAATAAGTTCTGAAATTCAGTAAGTTAACTTACTATATCTTTATTTGTATGACCAAAGAGTCCTTCAGCGAACACAGCGACAACGAAAATGTTGATGATTAATGAGACAAATAATGCCACTGCTGATTCGATGAAAAAGTACATGTTTGCTTCTTTCACTTTCTCTTTAGATTTTCTATCTACATCTCTTGACTGCAAAGTAAACAAATAATAGTTTGAAAAAAGGAAACTATAAACTTGTGCTTATATGTAGCAACAAACATATATGACCAGAACTTACGTTGAAATAATGCCAAGTCTTATTTCTACATATTAACGTTAGAGGGGAATATTGTAGAAAGAAAACTAAAAGTTTCTTTTTTTACTTTCTTCTTTATCTAATATATAGAAGAAAGTATTGGATCCGTGCAAATTTTTCAAATTTCGAATTTTGATAGATTTGAACGTTTTGAGGTGTGCTGGACCATTTTTGGAAAATGTCTGTCTGTGTGTGTGTGTCACATATGTGTGTGACCAGTTTTTTGTGGCCGCTCTACAGCAAAAACTACCGCATGAAATCAAACAAAATTTGGTACACGTATGTGCCCCTATGTGAACTTGTGCCCATTGGTTTTTGGCGTGAATTCCTCTATGGGGGGGGGGGGGGAGCAATGGGACGTTTCTTGAGTTATGCGTGCCTGCCATTACCCAAAAAGTAACTGGCGGAATCAAACAAAATTTGGTCCATATGTTGCCCCTAACAGGAACAGGTGCTGATTCAATTTTGGTGTCAATAGCTCAAACGGGGGTTGAGCTGTAGAACGTTTTTGGCCATCAATTGTGACTGCAGTATCTCAAGAAATAAGGAACGGAATCAAACAAAAATTTATGGACAAGTGGCCCTTAGAGGGTATAAGAGCTGATTCTATTTTGGTGTCAACAGCCGAAAATGGGGTGGGGCAATCAAACATTCTTTTTTTCCCATTGTGAGTGTGATATCTCAAGAAGTAATGCTACGTTCTGGATGAAATTTGGAATAAATGTCAATCCATATGTAAACAGGCATTGGTTCAATTTAGGCGCCAATCGCCCCAAGAGTTGCTTTTTTTTTTCCGACTAAAAATAGCTTTATTAATGCAACAATAAGAAAGATAAAACCATAATAGACTGTTGTCTGCGTATTTCTCGTGATTTTAATTGTATGGAAATGATCGGAAATATTATCTCAATGATTTAAAATTTTTAACTGTTGCCATCTTACGTTTGTTAACAAATAAAATATTTGTAATTAATTCAAGCAAGGCATTTAAAATAACTTTCAATTTTCGCTCTTTGCTTTGCTTTTACAATAATTCAGACATTGGGATGGTTGTCAAGTTTTTGCATGTGTAATTTTGTTTTTGTTGGGAATATTGCTTCCTCGTCAAGCATGGGGAGGAAACAGAATTATAAGAAAGATATAGAAGAAAGTTTCGTGATGGCCACAACATACTAGTTTTGTTACAGCTTTGAATAAATTTACTTCAAAAACTTATTAAATTCCCAACCATTTTAATGTTTAAAAAACAAGGACCGGGGGACACAGTCCTAGAGATGTTGTATTTATGTGAATTATGCATTTTACCCTACATTAAGTTGACATAGTAGTTTTGTTCTTAAATATTTTGAAACAATATACATTGAAATCTGGGAGTGTTACCTTTACAATAGTGGCTATCTCCATTAACGACCAATTTTCATTTTATTACCAATTGTTCCGCCTGTCAACTAATGTTGTAAGTTCTCAAGAAAAGACCGGATAACTTTTGTTAGCAACATCTGTTATCTATAACATTGATTTTTCTTGGAGTCGAGGGGGTTCACTCTTGAGAAGTTTTACCAAACCTACTTAGTGGGGCCAAGTAAATAGTTGAGTAATTCATCTCAAAATATACAAACTGGAAATTTGTTTTCAAAATTACAGTACATGGAGAAGTAACAAATTTTATCACAAAATTGGCATTAAAACATTATTATTATTTTTTTTTGGCAGTAAATTTGAACAATCAAAATAAAAAGAATCAAAAACTTTTTTTTTTCTTCGGGCAAAGTGAAAAATAAAATATTTTCCTGGGTGAAACATTTTCCATTTGATTATTAATAATATTTTTGATTAAATGCACAGTAGATAAAAGAATGAATGAATAAATGATTAGAAAATGAACCAATAAATAAATAAATTGATTAATTAATCAATAAATTAGAAAATAAATGAGCGAATCAAACAGTGAATATGAGCAAGAAAATAAGTGATTTATTAAAGGAAGGAATGTAAATGAATAAACTAATAAATGAATACATAAACGAAAGAATCTATTTCACTTTGCCCCAGCCACTTTGCCTTGCATGCACTTGACTAATCAAGTCATTCACAAAATGTAGACCATATTGTAAGAACATAAAATATAAATAAAGATTTTTTAGGTAAGCAACAATTATATACATTGTATACACAGAAAAAGAAAAAAAAAATGGTGCCACAGAGAAACAAGGTCGAAGTGGAGCATTTATCTTTTCCTTTTTTACATTCTGAATGGTCACTTCAGCCTCACATTTTCTCTCACGCCACGCTCTTGTTCTTTCTGTACCTGACTGAGGCATATTCACAATAAAATTGTTTATTTTAATGAAGAAAATAGATTATAAACGAGACAACTAAACAATACTGCTTTTTAATTACGGACAAAAACAATGTATAATAATTATAAAGTTAGTTTTGTTAATAAAAGTTAAACTAATTTCGAGGTTGAACCTAAGCAATATGGATTGCACTTTAAACTGATGACTTGACTTGAATTATATGCTTGCTTGATTTCAGCTTTAAAATTAATTTCTTAAATTTATAAAAAAAACTTACTTTATAATTACTATTATTTTTCATTGTTTTTGGCAACAATTAAAAAACAACCATGTTTCTTCCGTTACACAAAAACTTGGGGATCAGAATTTCAAAGCCCTCGCATAAGATGATTCACTTCAAAAACTTTTTGTGTTTCTGATGAACACGGAATTATTTTAGTCCTCACTGAATGTTTTTTTTTTTCCCCTGATAATTAAGTGAAGTAAAATTTAAATGGTATATTCAGTGACTTTTTTAAAAAACATTTTGTGATGTCACTTCAACTTGATTGTTTTTTAACTAAGTAACATTTTAATCATCCAATTTTGTACCATGTTAAAAACAAACCTGCACCTGCGACATCAGAGATGAAAAACAGATGTCATGTCTTACTTCGTCGACACTCGGCCCCAAAGAAATATCTTACAAAAGAAACTATAATTGCTTTATACATCTTAACCTAAATAAAGTACAGTACCCGCCACTAATAAAATCACTGGATTATAAAATCAGCCGCTTTTTAAAATCAAATCTGGAAGAACAGAATCATTGCAATACCAAAACATGTTAAAACCATCCTTTAATAAAATCACTATCGCCGTTTTATAAAATCAAACTTTTGGACATCATGCCCAAAAAAGTGTTTAAGAAGCACTAAGAAGTGAAGGAATCGGTCTCAGAAGATGAGAAAATCTCAGAGTCAAATTTGCCTCTTCAATAGATGTCAGAAAAGCGCTTGGTAATGTGCGATGCACTTTAGAACAAAGAGGAAAATATAATGTTAAACGTCACAAAACACTTTGTTAACTCTCAAACGATATTGAATCTTTGCTTTCCCAATTCTGTTAAGCAAACAACAATACGCCTATATTTTAACATCCTTATGCAAATAATTTTAAAAAAATGTACCTCATGTTTAGTTAAAATGATAACTGTATTCTGAAATACTTAAACAGAAGTAAATGAAGTAATTCAATTCATTTTTAGAGTATTTAAACTTCAAAACCTTTTTTTTTTTTAATGCCGGTTAACAAAATCAGCCGTTTTATAAAATCAAATGTCCACAGAACGAATGTGATTTTAATAAGCGGCGGGCACTGTACTTTTTGATTAAGTTTTTACTGGCATATTTTCTCGCTGTTAGGTAATTTTACTTGTTTTTCTTTACTGATCAAAACTAAACATCTTTAATGTATGTGAGTAACTCTCGCAAAGAGGTAACCTGCACCTTTTTTTAAACAGGGTTCATACACTTGTGGTTAAAAAAAATTCCCTGACTTTTCCAGGTTTTCCAGGTTGTTTTTTAGAAAATTCCAGGTTACTTGCTTTATTAAAAATTAAGTTTAAAAAGCAATATTTTAAAAACAACTAAAATTGTTTAAAGTAGCCAATGCTGAAGAACTTAAACTCTTCCCCTTAGATTTAAAAAAAAAAATTCCTAGATTTTTGTTTTCTTTTTTTTTTCCTCTAAATTTTAAGTTTTCTTTAACCCAACACTTTGTTCAAAATTGTTTCAATTGGTTTACTACTTGTTGAAAACAAAGCACTTTCAACTTATTTTAGCGTTTCTTCGATGTCACATGTCATGCGTAATATTAGCGTTTAGCTGTAGTCGCACAGCAATGTTTCAGCATCCACATTTTTAAAATACTTGGCTTACAATACTTAATTTTATTTTCTTATTAGAAAAAACACAAAAAATATTCCACAAAATACAAAATTTTTTTTTTCAGTATAAATATGATTAACTTGTTGCATTGATTGGCATACCATATAATGCAAAATAACAAAAATCAACATCCGCCAATCTTTTTTTTTTCTTTTGCATATTAAAGGATGCTTAAATTAAAATCAAAATTTTTCTTCTATAGAAAATAGTCAATTTTTAAAAATTCATAATTTATTTCACATTTTATGTCATTTTCAATTGTTTGCATTGAGATAAACATCCAATTCTGTTTTTGGAAGTTTACATCTACTTCCATCCTGCAAACGACCAAATATGGCGACTAAGTGAAAAATTTAAGATAATAAGTAGATTTTTGAATTTGTAGCATGAAAGTAGTTATAAAAAATTAATAATCCTTAAAAAACTACAATTAAAACAAATTAATCAGATTTTAGCACAAAGCGTCTAAATCAATTAGAATAAAAAAATGTTCTGAAGATAAAATTTTGCATTTTTCCAGAAAATAACTATGAATTATCCAGAAAAAAAAGGCAAATTGTGTGTGTGTGTTTTTTTTTTCAATAGTTTGCGCTGCAATAAACATCCAATGCCGTTTTTGGGAACTTAGGCACTTAAAAAGCCTTTTGTACTTTTATCTTGTGAATGACCAAATATGGCGGCTACGCCCAAAAATAAAAAATATTTTTTTTTAAATAGGTAGCATGAAAACAAACTTTTCAAAAAAAATAAATCTTCATGAAACTACAATTCAATTGAAAAGATTTTAGTGCATTTGTGTCCTAAGCAATAAGGGTAAGATTAAGTTTAAAGAACAAAATTTCTCATTTCTCAAGAAAATTATTTTAAATAATAATAATAAATTTAAAAAAAAAAAAAATCAGCACATCTTACATTATTTTCATTAGTTTGCAATTAAAGAAAACATCCAATTATTCTTTGATTTTGGAAACTTAGGCATTTAAGGATCGTGTCTATTTCCATCTTGTGAATGACCAAAGGTGGCGACTACGTTTCACACGTAACCTTTCCGATTAAAAAAAAAAAGTTTTCCCCGATAGATGCTACCATCTTCAGGCTTGTTCTCCCGAAGCATTAAATTTTCTTCTTCCCTATTGAGTTTGTGCATAATTCCTGTTCACCCGAGGAATTGCTTTCCGGGAACTATTGAGGGTCAAAAATGGCGGCTGCGGAAGTTTTTTTGGGTAGCCACTTTTTTTTTATTGCTAGCGTCATTTTGTTTCAAAATTTTTACAATTTTTTGTCTGTCGGTCTGTCTGTCTGTCCCCCCCTAATAACTTTTGAATGAATAGTCCGATTCGAACAAACTTTTTTTTGTTCGAAAGATCTCGGCAAGGACACCTCCTTCCCATATTTCGCTTTTTGGTTTGAACTATTTTTTGTTCAATTTTGAACAGTTCAAAAAAACTTAACATTAGCTCCTACGGGGAAATTCAAGGCAATTCCGAACTGTGAGGCGAATTTGCTTCAAACAAACTTTGTAGGAAAAAGCTTTTGATGAAAAACTTGTAGGGTCTGGTGGGGGAAAGTGGTCAATGGGGTAAAGTGGTCATAATTCAAATAAATGGCTATAGCTTGGAAATTAATGTACGAATAAATGTGAAAATTTTATTTTAGGGTACTGCATTTATAAACTATATTTTGAATACAAAATTTTACAACTGGCAAAATTTTATTTGATAGAAAAAAATATTTTGTGTAAATATGAAAATTCTTAAAATCTAAACACCTTTTTTAACTTCTTTGGGAAATTTTGTTTGTTAGAATTATGAACAGATTGACTGCACAGGAAGCTTCCTACATGTCTCAAGAACGCTTACTCATTAGCAGTTAGCTGAATCTATTTTGAATAATTTGTTAGAACAATTTAAGTAAGATGGGGTAAAGTGGTCATAATATTAGGCTTAACGAATATTGTTCTTCTAAAGTCACTAAATCATTAAGTGTAAGGCAAGATATAAATTAAATATTAATTTCACTTAACATGTATTGTTTTTACAATAAACAGGGTTAAATATACGAGTATATGTGTATGTATACGCATATACTCGTGTAGGCATGTATATATACGTATTCACATAAATGCACCAATAAACACGTATTTGGGTACCTGCAAGTATTTTTTATCTATACAGATATACATTCGACTATACACGTATATTCCCGCTTATATGCTCGTATATATACGAACAATTGTATACTCAAGGAGACACGTATATACGCATACATACTCGAGTAGACACTTGCATACAAGCGTATGATATACATGTATACAGGGTGAGTCTAAACTCTTGGTCAAATTATTAAAAGGTTTTAGACGGGAGGATAAGAAGCAAGAATCATAAGAAACATCCAGAATCAAACTCAAGGCTGACGCGCTACATGCACGCAAAGCCAGAAACTGATGGATGCAAAACATGTCACAAATTTATTACACAAAGACAATTTTACACAACATTTTAGGTTTTACGAAATTTTTAAAGTTATTGATGAAATTTGCGACCGGCAGCTGTAATACATGCATCGCAATCACTCTGTTGCAATTACGAGACTTTTGAAAAACTTTCATCAGTCGCTGCACTTTCGTTGCGATGCGTGTATTAGAACTACTACAGGCCGTAACTTTTAACAACTGCTCTAAATATGTCTTAAAAACTAAAATGTCGGGTAAAATCATCTTTGTGTAACAAATTTGTGACCTGTTTTGCTAACGTCAGTTTCTGACCTTTTGTGCATATAGCGCGTCAGCGACCATAAGTTCCTTATGATTCTTTGCTTCTTATCCTCCCCTTTCACACCACTTAGATTTTTCAAAAATTCTTGGATTCATTCTGTAAGCATACATGTATATTAGCGGATATACTCGTGGATATACGTGGATACATGTACTGGTGTATGCACGTAAATACACGTATATACGTCTAACAGGTATATAATCGTGTTTACACGTAAACATACGAATATACTCGTGCTTTCATATATATTTACGTGAGTAGACATTTACAAACACGCACTGGATATATCCACGAATTAACTCGTGTATACTCGTATAAGTATGTATGTACACTTATATATGCGTATATACGTCGACTGTACACGTATATACTCAGGTATGCACGCATATACTCGAGATACAAGCGCAAAACACGCATATGATGTTCTTTTCTACGTTTTACTCGCATATACACGTGATACGTATATACTCGTGTAGACACGTATACACTCCTATAGGTAATCACGTATACATGCGTGATTATATACGTGTATACACTCTTGTATACACGTATATACTTGAGTAGGCATGTGCATGCATCTGATGTATACATGTATCTATTCATATATGAACATGTTTACTCATGTCTACACGACACGTATAGTAGACTCGTGTATACCAGTATATACTCCTACATATACTTGTAACTATAAAAATAACCGAAATATACAAAATTTAAGGTTATTTGTAACGGTTTTGCAGTTTTTTTAAACTATGACCACTTTACCCCATGCTATGACCACTTTACCCCATGGGATGGGGGAAAGTGGTCATAAATACAAAGGGAAATGAAAGTGTTATAAAACTACTTAAATTCAATATTTTTTCCCTGAAATGCAATGTACCGTGTTCTTTAATAATGCAATGTAAAATAACAACAAAAAAAGTTGAAGTGTTTAAAGAATTTATTGTTTTTATTATCCACCTAAATTGAAAACCTACGATTTTATGACCACTTTACCCCACCAGACCCTATATAAAATATCTTTTTGATTTGAACAATTTTCTGTTCAATTTTTTGGAACCATCGATAAAAACGAAGATTAGATCTCATGAAACAAAATTCCCTGGGGAAAAAATAGAAAAAAAAAATTTGGGGGGGGGGGGGGCAAATTTGGAAAATTCCCTGACTTTTCCCTGACATTTTGACCTGTGTCATTTTCCCTGACAATTCCAGGTTTTCCCTGATTTCCCAGAGCGTACGAACCCTGTTAAATGAACGAGTTCAATGTACGGGGTAAAAAAACGAATGATCCTTAGATGAACGGATCATTAAAAAGAACCACATTGTCGATCTATAATAAACGAGCTGATGTGTGCATCACATGACTTCCTTTTACTCCAATTTAATGTCATTTCCCCATTACTGGAAATTTTAATGTGATTCAATAATTTACTCTCTAAATATCACCAACAGTGGCCAAATTGAAATCAGATTTATAAAAAAAATCACCAAATTTGTCGCCAAGTTGACGACAAAACTTGGCGACCAAAAGACTGGCGATATATCGCCAAGTGTCTGCCAAATTATAACACCACTTGAGTTTACATCGAAATTAAAAATTATCTACCCCCAAAAAGGGGCAAACGACCCTTTTAGAAACACCCGAATGCAACCAAAAGGGGAGGTGCACAACTAGACCCCACTATGTACCAAATTTCAACTTTCTAGGACTTACCGTTCTTGAGTTATGCAACATACATACGCACCTATGCACATACGCACATACATATGTACATACAGACGTCATGAGAAAACTCGTTGTAATTAACTCGGGAATCATCAAAATGGATATTTCACATGTCCATACGTTCTTAGGCACTTATCCACGTGTGGTTGAGTCGAAAAAAAAAACGCAACAATCATTCGGGGGTGAGCAAAATGAAAATTAAGGGCGATTTTTGAGTAAAAAATTTTTCGTCCTTTTTTATTTCCTTTTTGGTAAAAGGAAGTAAAAAGAGTGCTTAAACTTAAATGCTTATTGCTCTTTAAAAATCAATGATTTATATACAGTCGGACCTCCATATATCGAAGTAGCAAATTGCCGGAAAAAAATTCGATATATTGAAATTTCGATATATGGAAACGATCTTATTTCATCCTAAAAATCTCCCAAAACATTAAAATTAAAGCTAATTTTCGTGCATGAAACCTAATTTCTAATTTATACGAGCATCGGATTAAATGAAAGTTAATAATTAAAAAAAATAATAGAAATTACATTTCTGCGCCTTCATACATCTTCATTCTTCGGTAATTCAACTTGATCCGCAACATTAGGGGATTTTCATTTTGACAAATCGAGAGAAAAGTAAAAAATTAATCTACTTAACTTGATGATTTTTACTGCAGCTAAAACGACTAGGAACGATAATCAACAGACAAAAGGGATGACTTGAAACTGATTTTACAATGTTACTGGTTACAACTAAGATAGTATTTGAAATAAACTTGAGGGAATTTAAGAACTCCAGAACAAAACAACGACCTATCTACACACCCCTCAACCCCAGATTCCTTATGAGTTTCATAGCAACCTTTAGTGAACATAATTTTCTCCCCTGACCTTTATTTTTCATGAGACAAACAGTCTAAAGAGGAAAAAAAAATCTACGAATGTCTCGAAAAAAAATTCGATATATAGAGATTTTTTCGATATATAGAAACAATTTTTCTACGTAATGAACATGGAAACGTGCTGGGATTTCGATGCATAGAAAATTTCGATATGTGGAAGTTCGATATATGGAGGTCCGACTGTAACTTTAATTTAAAAAAAAAATAAATCAAAAAATTCAAGGAATGCTAATTACATGATAAATATAAACGTTTTTCTCTTGTTGCTACATTTAGAATGATCTCTTTCTCTCCCCCCCCCCCCCTTTTTAATCCCGGACACACAAAGTCGGGGAGTTACATGTTTGACGTGTCTATGTATCTGTCTGTGGCAGCCTAAAAAGATGGAAAGATTTTTAAAAATACATTTGTTTGAAAAAAAAGAGTTTTCTTAGGTTACGTCTTCGGATGACATTAATTAACGAAGATATTAATTGAAAGGTTTTTTGCGATTTTGGTAGTGAAACATACTTAAAAATTTCAGGGTTGCGACAGGAACTGAAAATTTTTTTATCGACTTTTCCCTGATTTCCCAGATTAACGTTACCAACGATAATGTTTTCATTTCTTTGGCCTACTTGAAAAACGTTGCATATAAAATAAAATGCAGTGTTTAAAATATTTTACGCTGTTAATTAAAAATATATTTTGAAAAGATGCTCCTTTTTAGCCTACTTTCCCAGTAAAAGTCAGAAAAAGAAGAAAAAAGCATGAAAGAAGGCTTAATGCATCTTAAAAATATCCCGAAAAACAAAAAAAAAGTCAAAAATAAATAAAATAATTAAATAAATATCGAAAAATTAAAAATTGGAAAGTAGGGTATTGAGATGCGAAAAAATGTCTGTCGGTCTGTCTGTCTGTCGGTCTGTCCGTCGTCGGTCTGTCTGTTGGTCTGTCTGTCTGTCCCCCCCCCTAATAACTTTTGAATGAATAGTCCGATTCGAACAAACTTTTTTTTGTTCGAAAGATCTCGGCGAGGACACCTCATTTCCATATTTCGCTTTTTGGTTTGAACTATTTTTTGTTCAATTTTGAACAGTTCAAAAAAACTTAACATTAGCTCCTACGGGGAAATTCAAGGCAATTCCGAACTGTGAGGCGAATTTGCTTCAAAGAAACTTTGTAGGAAAAAGCTTTTGATGAAAAACTTGTACATAAAATATCTTTTTGATTTGAACAATTTTCTGTTCAATTTTGAACAGTTCAAATCCCTTAACATTAGCGCCTACGGGGAAACTGAAAGTCAATGTAGATTCCGTACTTGAAGGCGGATTTACTTCAAACAAATTTTGTTGGAAATAGCTCTTGACGACGAACTCCAGACTCCGACTCCGAGAATTTAGGGGCACCTGAATCCGAATCCGACTCCTGTGCCCGACAATTAATCGGACTCCGACTCCCCGACTTCGACTATGACTTCCTAGCTTTGGCAAAAATTTATACACGGACAAATGACTGACTCCGATTCTTCGATATTCGACTCCGACTCCGACGCTATGGTTTTAACTGTGAAATAATTATTGTTGATGTGATTTGTTTTTATTTTAACGCTAAAGTTTTTATTTAGGTATTCAGTTTTCGGTGAATAAACTCGAAGTCATTTATGTTTCTACATAAAGATACGCGCAGACGATCTTTTTTTTTTTTTTTTTTTTTGACAATGAAAAGTTATTTCTTTACGTTGACATTTTATTGTTTTTATTTATCTTGATAAGTGCATTAATTCATTTAAAAAATTATTTTTGGCAACAGGGGAAAAAGAAACGATTTTTTTTTTTTAATAGGATGTATTTATTTTAATGAGCTTATTAATTTTTATTATTTTTTTTCGTTTTGAAAGCTGTTGAATTTTTTTTAAATGGAAAAAAGTGTATTAGCTGCTTTGTTTAAAAGTTGCTGCTATTTTATTTGTTCGTTTTGTTTTTTTTTCTTTTTTTTTATGCATCTAATTTTTGATGAGTGAGGAATATTTTATTCATAGAAAGTAGCTTAAAATATTGGAAAAATATGTTTGAAACAATTTGCGATTTTAGCTATTTTGAGAACATTGATCAGGTACTAGAAAGTAGTATGGGTATACGGGAAAGTAGGCTCGTCTAGTTCTAGACAGAACTTCTTGTTTTAAGTTAAAATTGCATATTAAATTATCTACAAGGAAATATTATAAGAAATCTAAAACAAAACATACTTCTAATAACCAGTAAAAATAAGAATTCTAAGCAATTATTGCAACTACTCTTAAAGACATATCTAATCATGATAAAACTAAAAAGTTTACATGGAAATAATTTTGAACTAAATTTTCAAGCAGTATAATTATTGCTGCAAGAATAACAAGTAATAGTGAAAGTATAGAAGTAATGTAGTTTTTACTTGCGTAAATAACAGACATATTTATGTGAAACAAATTGAAATCTTTTAACAACCAGTCATATTGAGCTATTTTCTAAGCAAGAACCTAGGTTTCAATGAATGAATACAGCATTTCAACTATTAAAAAATAATAATAATATTTATCTATGCACTCAATGTCAAATGATTTCGTTATTTGACGGGGGAAAAATCTTAGATTACTTTTGTAACAAACATTGAAATTAAAAAAACAATCAATCGATTTCAAAATATATATGTATATAACTTGGTTTTAAAATTGAAAAAAAAAATCTTCATATAATCGGAGGCGACAGCAAATTTTACGATGGCAAAAAACAAAGTTGATTTTCATTTAACATTCAGTTTTAGCAATTAAATTAAAAACGTGAAGAAGTAAAAACTTTTAAGCTTTTATCAGTATTAATTTAAAATACAAAATTTTTTTCTTAAAATTGTGATTACAGTACGCTAATCACTTCAAAACAATGAGTAAAGGCAAGGGAGCTAAGGCATTAATAATGGCTTCCTCTTTGCTTGTACGGTTGTTTATTTTACTTAGAATGGAATGCTTGAAAGGAAAATTCGAGCTACGTAAAATAAACAACTTTACAGACACAGGAGCAATCTTAGGAAGTTCATCCTGTGGTTAATAAGTTAAGATTCAATACTTTGAAGTTGAGCAAAAAAGACCACAAATATGCGGCAATGCACAATCGCACCTTATTTTTTCTTCAGACAACTGACGGAAAATGTGTAGGGAATTAGAGTACTTAATTTTGCAAAGTAAAAAAAAAATTTCTTCATTTAATCAATTTTCCCTGAATTTTTGTTATTTTTTCTTGATATTTCCCTGATTAATAAAATTCCCTGATCTGTTGCCACCCTGAATTTAAAAATTCAGTACCATAATAAAGAGTTATTTTTTTCTGTGCCTGATAGAATGCATTTTCATGTTAAGATAGAATTTGAACTATAACTTTTTTTTTAATGCAGATTTTAAATACGGCTAAGGCTTTTTTTCACGCGATTGTTAACCAAATTCATTTTTGGCCCACATGGGAAAAAAAAAATGTAATGATTTAAAAATTTTATCTGTAGCCAGTTTTTATTTGTTAACAAATAAAATACTTGCATTTGATTTTTAATAATATAAGGTTTTTAAAAGGATTTTCAATTTTCCCTCTCGATTCTACATTTGCGATTCAGTCAGGTTTTAATTTTTAATTTTAATAATTATACTACACGTAGCATTGCTGTTTTTGTTTTTTCATTGCATGTGATTTGAATTGAGCCTTTTTGATATTGTTTAGTTAGAAAATAATTACTTTCTAAATTGACTTTCATTTTTCAAAAATCCTCTTTTTTTTTTTTTTTTGGCGAGTTAACCTGATTCACCGATTTTTACATCTACAAACCTGAATCAGTAACATTTTTCATAATTCACAACACATTAATTAAAAATAAAAACGTTTCTAAGGACAAGAAGACGTAATACCTTAACAAGTGCAGAATGAAGATATAAGTTATGAGGCATAATCACAGCACCAACAATGCCAACAGCTTGCAAAAGAGCTCTACTATCACAGTTAGAACACCAAGGAACAAACAAACCTTTAACCACTTGACCTTGATCTGGCATGGCAGTGAAATACTGAAATCAAATCACAAAATACAATTATACAATAGGAAAATTTTACAACTTTACATAAACAGATTTTTAAACAATCCCGGTCTTTCTTTCCAGTTTTAAGAAAAAAAATTCTACATTGTAAAAGACTAATTAACAGTAGACAACAATTTTTATTTATCTTTGCACTTCAAGTTGTGATATTTATCAGGATGAGTGTTTAAATTATTATATTTAAACCATCATTCAACACATGCACACACAAGTAACCAAATACAGACAATCGTTTATCTCAACAGATGAGAAATTAGTCAATTAAAATCAGTTGAAAAAATGCATTAAAATATGTAAATAGGTGATATAAAATCTGAATTAAATAAAAAGTTAAAATGGATGGCTTAAAAAGCTACTAAATTTGGGGGGAAGCATTGATTTGAACATTGCACACTATAAAGGCAACAACTTTAGAGTTTGTAAAATGGACCATAAGAAATTTTGTGTTCCTAACTTAAATTAATATATCGATGTTGATATTCACCAGATCTAATTTTTTTTCTTGTGCCAACAAAATCAAATTAACAACCAGAAACGATTTTATTTGTACACCAACGATTCACCATCTCTTAAAATAAAATTTAAAAAATAGTTTAATATTTAATAAAATATTTTATAAAGGTTACTTACAAAATGAGTAGATGCAATTTCAGGAACAAACTGGAGTCATTTTTAAGCAACGTTTAAAAAAATAAATAATAGAGAAAAAAACAAACTCTTGCTGAAAATAAATTTTCATTAAATATTCACCATATAAAAGAGGGGGGGGATTTTTTTTTTTTACTTTAGTTGCATACATATTAGTTTATTTAAAGGTAATTAAAAGAGTATGTATCAAATATTTCTCAGTGCCAAAGTGAATACATACACTTTTGGCAAGTTCTGGTCCTATGCAAGGCACTATCTTAAATATTTTTCTGTTCTCTCAAATATTATTCAATACAGAAAAGCACACACTAAAAAAAATGCATTAAGGAACACAAGTAGTGTCACATGACGAAGAATGAGTCACTATTTCAGAATATTATTTCAAATCACATATTTTTATTTATTTATTTTATTTTTTTTCCAAATCTACTAAAAATGATTATTTAAAATTATTCATTTGTAAAAGTGAGTACAAAACATAAGACTAAACTGAAAAAGAGAAACTATTATCTTCAAAAGCAATAAACAAAATATGTACCTCATATCCAAAAGTAATTGCCATAACAGAAATAAGAAATCCAAAAAATGCCTCTAATTTCCGCAAACCATATTTATCCAGAAGAAGAAAGGTAAATGTGTCAGCAATCGTTATAAGAACTCCCGCATAAAGGGGTATTCTGAATAAGAAAAAATCAATAATTAGGAAAATAAAGAAAAAAATGGCTAAATAAAGTAACAGCTAAAATAATAATAAAAGTTAAAGTAATATGGCTAAATAAAGTAAGATGGAAGCAAATGATGATGTTTCTAAGACAGGAATGACAGGAATGCTGTTTTATAGTTGTAGTATCGCATGCAAGATCTCATACAGGGAAAATTAAGTTCAAGATGTTCTACAATCAGTTCTTACAGCAAGAGAAAGCTTCACCTCCTCATACACACCCTAAGAGAAATTTTCAAAAAACAAGAAGCTTGTGATTTGATGAAATATAAATGATTTACAAATCAGAGTTGGTTAAAAGTTGTGAATTTCAGGTTTAACATTTTAAAATTTCAGCCTGGGAAGTCTGATTTCACACACATTTACACTAATTAATGACATGGACAAGAAAAAAAAACACATTACTAAGAGTCAAAATGTCCAGACAAAAAAAAAAAAAAAAAACAATCTAATATAAGTAGGCAGTGGTAGAAAAAAAATAATCCATACTAATTTTCAGTTCAGTAGCTAATTATTCGTTCTGTAATAGTTCCAAATTTTATAAAGTTTTAAAAGACAAAAAAACAAAGAGAGCCTTTAGCAATGATTAAAAATGTAGGATTTTTTTGTAGATTCAAAACTGATTGAATATTTACAAAATGACCATTCTACCACCAATCACTTGTGCACAAGGTTAAATAAGATGTCCAATACTAAATGTATTTTGAACAAAGAGCATTGGACTAAAAGCGAAATTATTTTGATAAAATTTAGACATAAATGTTGACACACAAACCCCAGGATGTTTTATACAGTCTGACTCTGATCACTTGAAAACTGATTGAATATTTACAAAATGACCATTCTACCACCAATCACTTGTTCACAAGGTTAAATAAGATGTCCAATACTAAATGTATTCTGAACAAAGAGCATTGGACTAAAAGCGAAATTATTTTGATAAAATTTAGATATAAATGTTGACAAACAAACCCCAGATGTCTGCCCTTATACAGTCTGACTCGGATCACTTGAAAACTGATTGACAAATGATTAAACAATGCCGTTTGCTTATATAAGAATTATATTTGATTTTTGATTGCCTACAAATATTCATAATTCAAATTCTTCTCATCATGACACTTTCCTTGGTTCTACAGTTCTGTTATGTAATATGAGTACAGTTGAATCTTGTACATGCGAACTTCGCAGGATCGTGATAATTGCTTCTCGTTACGCAGGTTTCACCTTATCCAATAAATTGTTCAGTAATTGTCAGCACATGGGACGAAACAAGTACTTCATGAAAAGCAATATTTCATGTTAAGCAATTTCATGTGAATGAGGTTCGACTGTATTTGTAAGTGCAACTTTTGCAACAAACTGGAGTCTATTAGTTGGTAGGTAACTTCCAGGATGGCTTGACGAGTAAAGGGTTTTGGCACCAGGGCCCGATCAAGACAAACTGGTGCCCAGGTCCTGAGTAAAAATTGGTCCCCCCCCCCATGAGAAAATTAGCACAATTTCAAAGTCAATGTTTTATACTAGAAACCTAATACACTAGAAACCTATACATTACTACAGTAACCTGGGATTTGAATACCAAACACTTGATAGTCACCATACTAATCACAGTTAAAATTGCCTTACCTTAAGGTGAAAATGAATTAAAAAACAATTTAAAACTGCAAAAATAGCAAAAAAAAAAAAAAATTGTCATTAACAGGGGTGATTGTAACTCCATGAAAAAATACCTGAACTTTTTTTCCAAGAAAAAAAAAGTGTTTTGATGGGCATATATATACATATTACGTGTATGTACACATCATATTATGTATATAAATAATTTAGATACATAGTTATTTGTTGGGACTAAAACTCGAAGTTTTAATTGGACTTCATACGTCCATGTGCATGGTGGGAATTAAATTCTTTTAATTTTTCTCATTTCTTAAAATTTTTCAAAGAATGTTTATTTTCCTCCTTTGTATCTGAATCCTTAACCAATACTTACATTCATTTACTAATACACTAAAGCCTAATACACCAGCATTTTTTAATGATTCCCGGTCTCTTTTATGAGTATTTGTAGAAGAATGTTGCATTGCAATAATGCCTTCACACCATCATTAGCATGTGTTAAGGGCTTGTTACAAGAAACACAAAACCAAAATCCAAGCCCTATCAATTTTTTTTACACTATATTTTCATCTTTTCATTGTAGGAATCCACTCTGTTTAACCATTCCCAATTAAACTTGTTCTTCTTTCCTGCATCGATGGAGCCAATATCTTCAGATTTATCCAGATATCTTATTTTTTTAAATGAGAACATGCAAAGTTCAAATGAATAAATTTATCAGACAAAAAAAAGTGACGAAATGAAAAGTAAGAGTTTAGTAAAATTTAATTAAACAAACTAATTTATATTTACGAGGGGCATATTAATAACGATAAAGTATAATTAGAACTAGTTCAATAACAACAGAACGCACGCAGATAAAGATCATAAACCAGAATATAAAATAAAGAAAATATTTGCATACGTTCAATTCCTCCAACTGCCATAAAGAACAAAGACAGGAGTCGAAGCTCTTATCACTTTTCTCTTCCTACCTTCCCCCAGTTTACAAAACATCACCGTAGCTTACGCTTTATATTTATACCAAATGTCTTCAATTTGGATTTTTTCGTTTCATTAAACATTGCCCCAAATTTTACTTAAGTGGGTTTTTCTGAAAATATAGAAGTTCCGGTATTTTCGAAGATGAAGATATCGGAATTCAAGATGAAAATACCGGAAATCCGGTAAAATACTGGAACACAATCACCCCTGCATTAAGCTTTAAAAAGGCTTTTTTCTGGCTTTAGAGACAGAGGCAAATGTGTCGATCACATCATCGAAATCTAATTTTGATGTCACAGAAATTTTTAATGGTCAATAAGAAAAACGCCTGTAAATTATCCTGAGAAACGCAGCTTCTCAAACGATTTTTGATTCTTTTCAAAGCTGAAAAGGAACGTTCACTTTAACAGAAAAAAAAAGGAAGGAAGTAAGTTAATTGAGGTTATTTTAGTGCCCCTAAATCTGTGGTGCCCAGGTCCGTGCATTAATCAGGCCCTGTTTGGCACTAGAAAGACGGAGGGGCCCGTGAGGCCCCCCATAGCCGTGTCCAAGGGGAGGGTTTTAGGGGTTAAACCCCTCCCATTGGGGAAAAAATAATCAACCAAAAGAAAATTTATAACTGACTGTTATAGCTTTAATGTGAAAGTTTGTGTGCAACGCTTCAAAAAACCCTTTCTCTCTGTAGTTTTTCTGTAATTTAAGAATGTTAGAGCTTTACCAGCTGAAATAACATTTTGGAAAAACTATTATGGCTAAACCACTGAATGATTTGTCAACACAAAGCATTAACAGCGTTAATATTGCTTTAAAAGGTTATGATGAATGCGGTATATGTTGCAGCTATAAACATGCATTGATTGTATTTAGTAATGCAATTTGCATCTACCATAAGCTCTTTCTTGTTTAGTTTATTAAGCATTATTCCAGAATATGAAACCTAATGTATGTGCTACATTATAAAAAAATCTGTGGGCAGTTTTTAATACTAATTGCAATATACTGCGTAATAAACATAAATAGGTTTGATTTAAAAAGAAACAAACAAGGCTAGATTGAAAAGAAGATGTAAAATGAAGGAATACTGCTGCTATTTGCGCAGCCAAAAATATTCTTCTGGGGCGGGGGTGGGGGATGGTACAGTAGTCCTTACAGGTCTATAAATGCCATGCTGGGATTAGTAATTTAACATAAAACCAAAGTTGGTAGTGAATTAAACTCTTACTCCCCCACCCCGCTTTAAAACCCCTCCCTTTATGAAAACCTGGACACGGGCCTGGGCCCCTGTGTACTTTGTTATTCAGTAACTCGAATAATATCTCACAGAGCTTAATGGAATTTCCTGAGTTTTCACTATACGACACTATTTAAGTACTTGTTGAATTATTTAATCAATCGCCTCATAGTACTGTAAATATTGATCCTTATACCCAGAAAGACGGGAAGGGCCACAGTGGCTGCTAAGCTAATTTACAATTTTTTCCCTTTCTTCTAATTGTTGTATCATTAAAAAAAATGCTATTCACTCTAGTTTAAACTCTTTATGCATCCCGTAGGGTATCCAAATTCTATAAACAGTACCAATTGCTTACCTGCCAACTGGACAATTAGCCACTACTTAAATAATTGCTCTTTAACAGAAAATTAGAGACGTACTGAGTACTCGGTAACTACTCGGTACTCGGCCTACTCGGCCAATTTGCCGAGTACTCGGTACTCGGTCAAATTCTGATCATGTACTCGGCCAATACCGAGTAGTTGCAAAAAATTGAATATTGTCCAAGATAGATACTAAAATTCATAAAAAAAGAGCATGCATTATATTCTGCAATCATTTACAATTAAGATTTATAAGTCAAATTTAAATTTTGAGAATAATGAAGTTTGTAGTGCTTCAATGGAATAAATCTTGATTTTAATGTCCCCAAAGTTAATAAAACTTATTTTTCAAAAATTATGCAAAAAAGGCAAGTATAGAAAATATGAAATATTAACATTAAAAATGGATTTTTGCTACAAAGAAAAATTAGTTATGAAAAATATAAAAATACCTTTGCTTAAAAATTTAAAGGAAATAAAACAACGTTAAAAGCACAGTGCAGGAACACTGCAGACACGTGTTTTGGCGTTACAAGGAATTCCTTTTTCAATGCACAAAATGGGAGCTCGTGAATTTAAAGGCATCTGACAAAAGTCGGATTTTTTTGTCAAATGTCTTTACATTCTTTAGCTCACATGTTATGCACTGAAAAAGACAATCTTTGTAACGGGGGGGGGGGGGGGAGAAACACGTGTCTGCAGTGTTCCTGCACATTTGTTTTATCTGCTTTTAAAAATTATTTATGTTTGGCGGACTAGAACTATAGGTAATTGATTGGTATATTGTTTCAATTCCAACTTGATTAATCATACCTTTTATTTATTTATTTTGAATTTTAAAAATAATTTTTTTGAAAAATTTTTGACACAAACAAAATTGTTTATATAATGCATAATTAAATTTCAGCAGGATTTTAGTTTTAAAAAATATTATATGGACAAGGAGTACTACTATTACAATAAGTTCAAAATTCATCACATGTGTGTCGGTGGTTCTTCTTAAAACATAATTGGTACTTGGTAACTTGGCCGAGTACTCGGTAACTCGGTACTCGGCCGAGTAGTGAAAGGCCGAGTACTCGGTACTCGGCTACTCGGCCAAAGTGCTACTCGGTACGTCTCTACAGAAAATTGCAGAACCACAGATGTGGTATCTGCAGTAGAGCTCAAAATGAGAAATCGACGATTAAAGTTTTACAACTCGTTTCTTTGATTTATGACTTAAATGCTCAACTTGCGGTAGTTGTTCCGTAAATAACTTATCTAAAAACCGTAAAAGAGTATTTTTGTAAAAATCTTAATTTAAAATTAATAAATGTAGTTACGACACATTTTCTTTTCAAAACCTTTTCATATAATAAGCTATTTTCACCGTAAGTGACAATTACCAAGCATTTTTAGGGGTATCTGCAAAGATACCACAAAAATAGTTTAGAAAAACGTGCTCAAGGTATCATTAAATAATACTGAAAACATCTGCTTTCTTTGGAGTTAGCTGTTTCGCTTTATGTTGTTAATAAAAATCTAACAGAATCTACCTTCTGAAAGATACCATTTTCAAAACTCCGGGCAGTTAAAACTGTAATCCATTACAATTTTCTGTTCTATATATTAAAAGAATGTGTTTCTTACAATGTTTTATTTTCTAGATTCATTTTTACCGAGCATGAAGATAATTTTGACAGCAGACGATACTTAAATAAAAATATTACTGGCCGTAGAATGAAATGCATTTTTTTTTTGCATGAAAGAATTAGATATGAATATTTTACATGCATTTCATTTTTAGAATTTACATTTTAAATAAACATTTGAATAGAAAAAGCTGAATATTTACTTTAACAATTATGCAAAGTTGTATTAGTTTTTATTATCAACCTGTATCAACTATTCAACGGTAAACTAATTTTTGTTTCTGTGTTACAATAAACTGCTACATTATTAAATATGCTGCTTTACTAAGGTATAAAAGTCGTAACTACAAAAAATACTAAGGAAAAAAGTGGTAACTGCGCAGATACCACTTTAAAGGCTTAGCATTTGTCACTTACGTTCAAATTGCCTTAGCAAACTCCGCAAACTGTGCAGTTACGACATTTTTCCTAAAGCTTTTTTAATATTTCGCGTTCACAAATCGCCAAAAAACTTGAGATTTAGGTAAATTAAATTACTAACGACCACCTGGTGACAATAACTCAATTTTGATAAAATGTGCAGATACCACATCTGTGCTTAGCACGGCAGTGTACCTAGTTACCCGGAGCTGGGACCGGCCATGTAACTCCTACTTGTAGGCAGTGTTTTTCCCAGCACCCGCCAGCATAGCTGCTGGCAACGTTCTGTACATATTACTACGTAACCAAGACTGTTTCTGTAATAGTACACTGCCATTCCGACCGGTAATCTGTAAATACTCAAATAAAACAGAGGAACACAGCCGGATCGCTGGCTGGCATCATACTTGTGGTTAGACGACGAGAGACTCCCTAGCTTTCGCTAGTTCCCTGAAAAGCCTTCGGGTGGAGCAGGGCGGGGAGTCTCGATGGGTACCTGCCAACTGGTAGCGATTGGAAAGATAAACTAATTCTACCTTTTGGCGAGTAAAGAAACATAAACTGAAATGAATCACGTAATAAGTATTCATTTAGTCATAAAAGAAGGTGCATCAGACATGTGGAAGAATTTTTTGCACTCAGGAAAAATTTTAAAAAGAATTCACTGCAAAAATGGGTAAGGGTCACACTGGCCTCTTCAGTTTTTCTAGGTACACAGGCAATTTCAATCTTTCTAGTGTTAATACAAAACAAACCTTAACAGTTAGTCACAAACTTGTACCATCAATGATGAATACTTCAAGACAAAATGACATATTATTAATAAGTTGCTTCAAAAAAAAGATAGCAGCTCATTTTTACCTAGTATTGGAAAGGAGATAAAACGCTATAGCAGTGCCAATGACTTCCTGCATGTCAGAACCCACGATGGCGATTTCGACCATGATCCACAGCAAGTATCGCGGAATGGGTGGAAACCTCCTCTGGCACACTTCGGCCAAGTGCAGTCCGGTCACCACACCCAAGCGAGCCGCCAATCTCTGCATCAGGAGGCCGAGAAGAGTCGCCCACATCAAGACCCACAGCAGCTTGAAGCTGGCCGCCGCCCCGGATTGCAGATCCGACTCGATGTTGCCCGGATCCAGGTAGGCTATGCTCATCAGGAAACCGGGTCCGGTGAAGGCCCATAGTTTTCGGAAGTTGAACCTGTACTGAATAGGGAAGTTTTCGATTTTTCAATTTTATTTTTATACTAGCTGCGTGCCCGGCGTTGCACGGGCTACCTAAAAAATGAAAGAGATGTCCAATTGATGTTTTTGTATTACTCTGACATCAGTTTTTAAAGCGCTAAGGAGTAAATAAATACGCGTAATGCAAGGTTTACAAAACACCAGTGCAGCATATTTTTGGCAAAAATCTCTTTAACGTTAATCATGGTTTCAATGACACAAGTTATTAGTATTTTTAATTAGCACAGAAGATAAAAATATATGCATTATCAACTGTATAATCTGTGATCACATTAAAATGAATTACATCTGATAGACTATATCTGAAATATTTATGTACAATTACAATCAGCTTTTTACATAAAATGACACACACTTTTTTGTTGATTACTTGAAACTAAAGCACCAAGACTTATTAAATACCAATAAGCATTAATTTAATATCAAGTCATCAGATTCCAATTAAGCTTTAGTTAAAATCCTTAAAAACAACCTTTTTTGTTCAACTCTGTTTCACTTAAAGAAATCCAAACAATCTTAGTTTAACATGTTCTTTTAACGATACAAACTGTATTTCAAAAATAGACACAGGAAAGAAATTTAGAGTTATTACAATTCGAAAACTCACCCATGTAACGGCAAAAAGTCCTACAAAATAAACATAATTAGTCGCATATCCTAAATGTACCAAAATATGAGGCCGGTGAATGATAAACTTACACTACAATCAATAAACATAGCTAAAGAAACAACTTTCATATGCTGAAAAGAGTTAAGAACGTTGAATGTAAAAAATAAAAAAAGGACAGACGATAAAATAAAGGCTACCAAATGTTGATTTGAGATTTGGACAGCAGCCAAAAAGAATATCTTTTAAAACAATTATTAGAATTTTACTTGCTCACCCATATGCAAAATGGCAACAGGAAAGAAATAAAAATTCCTGAATAACGTTATGTTAATTAACGTTTTAATTAATATCTCCGCTAATTAAAGTCGCACAATTACGAAATTGGTCCTATTGTTTTCTTTGGAAAATTTCGAATTGATCGGTATTTCGTTTGACTCTCGATTCGCAGCGGTTCTCGAGAAGATAGCTCTTCAGACAGACAGACAGACAGACGCGAACAGATTTTAATATTATAGTGGATGATAGAGTAACATGTATGAACATCATAGGTGAAAAAAAATTTTGCGATACGATAAGTAGTTTTTTTTTTAAATTAATTTTTAAAGTTCAAGCGCCTGTGACGTCAGATGGCATAGGAAGTGACGTCCGATAGGAGAGAAACGCTAGCGAACCGGTTCCCATGTCATGGGAGAAATCGAAGAACGTGCATTCGACTTCGCATAACACGTAAAAGGCTTATCTCCTCGCGTTTCTGGAACATTAAACCTCTCATCCTCTCGGAAATATTCGAATATCACCATTGATATTATTTGAGGAAGATTATTTAGATTGTGCTTTAACGAATCCGGCCTCCATAGTGTGTTCAAAAGGATTATTGAATTTCTAAAAAACGAGCTGATCTGTGCATCACATGACTTCCTTTTACACCAATTTAATGCTATTTCCCTATTATTGCAATTTTAATGGGATTCTCTCTCTAACTCTTTAAATATCACTAGCAATGGCCACATTGAAAGCAGATTTAAAAAAAAAAAAAAAAAAAAATCGCCAAATTTTTCGCCAAGTTGGCGACAAAACTTGCCAACCAAAAGACTGGCGATATATCGCCAAGTGACCGCCAAATTATAACACCACTTGAGTTTACATCGAAATTAACAATGATTTCCCCCCAAAAAGGTGCAAAAGACCCCTTTAGAAACACCCGAATGCAACCAAAATAGGAGGTGCACAACTAGACCCCACTACGAGTCTATGTACCAAATTTCAACTTTCTAGGACATACCATTTTTGAGTTATGCGAGATACATACGCACATACATACAGACGTCACGAGAAAAGTCGTTGTAATTACCTCGGTGATGGTCAAAATGGATATTTCGCGTGTCTATACATTCTTAGGCACTTTTCCGCATGTGGTCGAATCGAAAAAAAAACTCAACATTCATTTGGGGGTGAGCAAAATGGAAATTAAGGGCGATTTTTGAGTGAAAATTTTTTCACGAATACAATACTTCCTTTTTTGTAAAAGGAAGTAATAAAAATATCAGCGCGCTCAAAATGTCCCTAGCGAAAACAAGGGATCTTCGGCGGAAGGCTGCCCATTCGCGCCCCGTGACGTAGGTTCGTGACGTTTCCGAAGCGCGCACTTTTGCGCGTGGATTTTTAAAAATTCATTAAAAATCAACCACGGTGTTTTAAAATTCGGCGATGGTGAATTTTTTAGTTTTGAGGGTCAATTAACAATATGCAATAGCCAAAATATGAACATTTAATAGGTTGCAACTTCCCTATTGGAGAAATTTTCAGCATTTCATAAAAAGTTACGGCAATCCCTCGTCACATCGCTCGTTCGGATTTACGAAAGAACCTTGTTTATCCAGACAAACTACGAGCAAAGACAATCTGGATAAACGGAAATCCAGATAATCCGGGTGATAAGCAATACAAATTCTTAAATAAACACTTATCTTTCATTACAGCAAAAAACAATGCTTTGCACCAAAATTAAAGGATTGTTTCCTGCTAACCAGGGTTTTGCACTACAGTCACATTTTTCGCAAAACGCGAAAATACTATCTCAATTAAGAAAATATAGCAAAGCATTTTTGCTAAAACAAAAATTAGTTAATTAAAAAAAATGGATCTGCATGATCGGAGAGATTAAATAAGCATGACGATAGTCAGCTTAATCTGTATAAAATCTTTGCAAAGATGCTTTAATTACTATTAAGTTCAACAATATCTAGATTTAATGAGCATTATGTCCCTCCAATAAATGCATTATAGGGAGGAGGAGACTTTCAGCCTTTTAAAATCCAAGCATGTTTTTTCTTAATGGTAAACATAATCCCTGATTTATTATTTCGCATTTAAAAAAAAAAAAACAGCTACTGTATTTATTTCTTTAAAGATATTACAATGGAAATTTGAATTTAATTTTCAACTAGAGATGAAGCATACTAAGGCCTTTAGATAGATATAAGAACGTGTAACATATTTCAGCATTTTGCTAAAAATGTTTCCTCAATTTTAGCTTTTATGCTAAAAAAACATTTGAACTCAGCTTAAACCTTGCTGCAAACACTTAATCATATGTTGTTCAGCTGCAGTAGTGTCGGTCAGATGCTCCAAGCATGCCATGATCTTTGTTAGATTACTATAAATTAATGCATGTCAATACAATCCGGCAGTTGTACATTTAATCAAAATAAAAAGTTACTTTTGGAGCACGAATAGCTTTGTTCTTGTCATCATAATTCAAAATTAATATTTAAGTAAAAAAATTTTTTTAAGTCTACCAAAGTAGATCTGGATAAAAGAAGTTCTACTTGATTGCGCTTTTCCCGCTGTCTCCCTACAAATTTAAAGTAAGTAAAATCTTGCATATTTGCAACTAGTAAAATAGAAATGCTGCATTTTACAGAAAAAGTTCTTTCTCCCTTGCCCTATCCTTTTGTTTTACACAAATGAACAAAACTGGTGTTTTCTATTCATCTAAATTTGCTGCAGCTTAAGCAGTAAGTATGAATTACCAAAAAAACAATAGAAACATTTGAACTTCATTTTTCTATCCTAAAAGAACAATTGTAAAACCGATATTTTCAGTAGTTTGGACTTTTTTTTTTAAGTATGCTCATCATTTATTTGTGTATTAAATAAATAGGCCTTTGTTTTTATTTGGTTTCAGATACAGTGAAACCTCTCCAAACAGTCACCCCTCTGCTCCGTGAAAATGTGACTGCTCTTAAGTATTTTCATTATTGAACTAGAACTCTATTAATGATTTATTTCAACACTTTTTAATATTTTTTAAAGAAAATGTTTTATCCCATGATTTCTCCTTTTTAGAAAAAAATTACTTATTTTGTATTCATGTACAATTTTACAGAAACTACTTTTCTTTTCTAATTGATTGTTAAAGCAAATCCCGAATCGAGTCATCAGCTATAGCTTTTGAATTGTCAATGATATCACAAATTTTCTCCGAAACTTGCTGTGTTGAAAATTTTACTATTGTTCATCACAATTAATATTAAAAGCTTCATCGTCTAATTTCAAAATACTGTCAGAAAGTCTTTTTTTTAAAACTTTTTTTCCCCTTTTTTTTTTTTTTTTGCAATCATCAATCATTTAGTAAAAATTTAAAATTTGCCTAAAAGCAAAAAATTGTTTCCCTTCTGGGAAAAAAATATCAGTCCTCATGAAATGCTAGAGTAGCCAATTGGTGAGGCGATTTTTTACACCTACATGTGTCTATATCTACATTACAAATGAGCATGCACTAATATTTGAAAAAGAACATTAATATCCTGCTAGTTTCATCACAGGGAACGAAAAAACAAATAAATAAATAAATAAAATACTGGAAATAAAGAGGAATTCATTATAACTGAAAAAATAGCATGGTGATTCAATTTATTTAAATTTTTCATTAAAAAAAGAAAAAGACTTTGCTTTACAATTCACTACTTCACAAGAAAAATACAAATCACAAGTTAAGGAGAACACTGAATATTTAACACTAATTTCATGCTCTCAAAATTAAACTAGCATAAAATTCAAGATGTATGTCCAATGAAACAATAAATATTTTTGCTTTTATGACGGACATTTTAATATTTATTTAAAAATAATACTTAAGAGTAAAATTATGGCTTTTTTATTTTATTTCATCTATAAATTTATTATTACATTTTTTTTTTATTTTTATTTTTTTTTTTTATTATTTTTTTTTTTTTTTTGATAGTTTATATTTGGGAAATGATTTTTGCAACTTAAATTTTTAATAAGAAATTCCTGCATTTTCCTGGTCTATACCGAAATTTTCAAAATTCCCTGGATTTTCTCCACTTTTTTTACCGATTTTTGAATTCTCTATATCTTTTCTGTTTTTTCAGCTTTCCCTGTGGCATGGCAGCCCCGTATGGCCACTGTAAATGCAAAACAAGCTTTACATGATATTTCTCTATTTATTTACATCCCTAATAAAGCTGTTTTATCAAAAAATCTGCTTTATTAAACACCAGTGAGTTCCACTAACGAGAAAAAGTGTTAAATCATGGTGACCCCTAAATATTAACCAATTTCTCTATTTTATTTCATCAATACTATACAACATAATGAAATAAGGGAAGGGACCCGAATAGGATTTAAAAGATTTTGGACCACCTATATACGTAATTTTATAAAACATGAGTAGTGTTAGAGGGAGTGTATTAGAGGGGTATAATAGTTAAGTGAATGCACCTCTTTGTTTAAGACAGATGTCATGATAAATGATTTTTGTTAGGCCAAAATAGATCAGTTCCGAGAGCTTACGCTAGCCTTTATTTTAAAAACCAACATGCTTTTAAAGAAAAGTTGCTTGGAAACCGATTTAAATAAAAACTGCATAAATTTATAATAAGAAAATAAACATTTTTGGAAAAAGTTCTTTCCACAAAATTTAAAAGTTATTTTATGTGTAGACTATAATTTAGGAACCAAAAAAAAAAATCCCATTAGCTACCCTGCCATTCAATTTTATTAGTTTGCCTTGTGATAAAATATACATGCAGCAAAAATAATTTAAATTAGAAAAAGAATGTTTTGATATCCTATTTTTTTCTGCTGTTTGAGCAAGAGATTTCTTCAGAGAAACAGCAACCTCAAAAGGTTCTCCAAAATATAAAAAGTTGAACACCCCTGCCTTAAAATAACATTTTAAAGATAAAATGGAAAACAGACTTAAAGTTCTAATATATAAGGTAACAGCACCAGTAACAGACATGCCTAAGACATCGCTCTCGGGTTAACTCAATATTCTGATCCTTTTAATGTATTTAGACTTTTAAAACTATTTTTCTCTCATGCAACTACATCTGACCAAACGTTTGGCTTCTTCTAGATCCTCTGAATGAGCTCATTCTATTTTTAGCCTACTTTCCCAGTAAAATACAAATACAAATACAAAAGTGACGACCAGCAACAGGCTCTGGGCCCAGCTAGACTGGTCCTAGTCAATTTACAATCCCCAGTGAAGATCAACGGCCCTCTTATAATTATCTACTCCCTTGCTCATTACCACCTCTTCCGGTAAGCTGTTCCAAGGTTCCACTACCCTGCTATAATAATAATTTTTCCTAATATCCGTGTTAGCCTGAGATTTAAATAGCTTAAAACAATGACCCCTTGTCCTGTTTTCAGTGCTGAACTTTAGCCCCGTAACATCTTTCGTTTTCATAAATTTCAACAGCTGAATCATGTCCCCTCGGTCTCTTCTTTGCTCAAGACTGTACATTTTTAGCCTTCTAAGCCTGGAATCATAATCTAAGTGGGAAAGTCCACTTATTAGCCTTGTAGCCCGCCTTTGAACCCTTTCCAATACATTAATGTCTTTCTTAAGATAAGGAGAGCAAAACTGAACAGCATACTCCAAATGGGGTCTTACCAAACTTCTATATAAGGGCAGAAGAACTTCTTTAGATTTGTTTGAAATAGATCTATTGATAAACCCAAGCATCTTATTGGCTCAAAAGTCAGAAAAAGAAGAAAAAATCATGAAAGAAGGCTTAATGCATCTTAAAAATATCGTGAAAAACAAAAAAAAGTCAAAAAATAAATAAAATAGTTAAATAAATATTGAAAAATAAAAAATTGGAAAGTAGGGTATTGAGATGGGAAAAAATGTCTGTCGGTCTGTCTGTCTGTCCCCCCCTAATAACTTTTGAATGAATAGTCCGATTCGAAAAAACTTTTTTTTGTTCGAAAGATCTCGGCGAGGACACCTCATTCCCATATTTCACTTTTTGATTTGAACTATTTTTTGTTCAATTTTGAACAGTTCAAAAAAACTTAACATTAGCGCCTACGGGGAAATTCAAAGCAATTCCGAACTGTGAGGCGAATTTGCTTCAAACAAACTTTGTAGGAAAAAGCTTTTGATAAAAAACTTGTATATAAGATATCTTTTTGATTTGAACAATTTTCCGTTCAATTTTGAACAGTTCAAATCCCTTAACAATAGTGCCTACGGGGAAACTGAAAGTCAATGTAGATTCCGTACATGAAGGCGGATTTACTTCAAACAAATTTTGTCGGAAATAACTCTTGACACCCAACTCCAGACTTCGACTCCAAGAATTTAGGAGCACTTAACTCCGACCCCGACTCCTGTGCCTGATAATTAATCGGACTCCGACTCCCCGACTTCGACTCTGACTTCGTAGTTTTGGCAAAAATTTATACACGGAGGACAAATGACTGACTCTGATTCTTAAATATTCGACTCCGACTCCTTTATCTCAAAATGAGATTGACTCCGACTCCGCAGCTATGGTTTTAACTGTGAAATAATTATTGTTGATATGACTTGTTTTTATTTTTACGCTAAAGTTTCAATTTAGGTACTCAGTTTTTGGCGAATCAACTCGAAGTCATTTATGTTTCTACGTAAAGATATGCGCAGATGATTTTTTTTTTTTGACAACAAAGAAAATTATTTCTTTAGGTTGACATTTTATTTATTTATTTTTTTTTTTTTTGGTAAGTGCATTAATTCATTTAAAAAAATGTTTTTGGCAACAGGGGAAAAAGAAACGATTTTTGTTTTGATATGATGTATTTATTTTAATGATCTTATTAATTTTAATTATTATTTTTTCGTTTTGAATGCTGTTAAAGATTTTTTTAAATGGAAAAAAGGGTATTAGCTGCTTTGTTTAAAAGTTGCTACTATTTTATTTGTTCGTTTTTTTTTTTACGCATAAAATTTTTTTTAGATGAGTGGGGAATATTTTATTCCTAGAAATCAGCTTAAAGTATTTTAAAAATATGTTTGAAAAAATTTGCGCTTTTAGCTATTTTTGAGAATATTGATCAGGTACTAGAAAGTAGTATGGGTATATGGGAAAGTAGGCTCGTCTAGTTCTAGACAGAACTTCTTGTTATTTGCTCAATTTCGAAAAAAAGGTCCAACCCCTCAAGGGCGCCCATATCCCTTTAAGCCCCAGATTATACTGTAACGGATCCGGCGCGACTTCCACTTTCTTGAAATGAAGACACAGTTCTTGATAAAAAATACAGGAAATTTATTTACCTATGTACAGGAAAGAGCGTCAACAACTGCTAAATTAATCATCAGCAATTAAACCAATATCACACCACACCGTAAACTCAACGGTTACACATGTATTTACTTCCAAATACGAAAACAACACAGCGAAACGCCTTGCTATAAACAGAGCAAATACGCTCTCCGTTCAAAATCTCAATCGAAACTCACTCTTTATCCAGCGTAACGGTTTATATACACACCGAAAGAAATCTCTCAAATATTCCACACGCTTCTGGAAAATAGTAGACCGTTATCAAATTTTATCAATGAACAAAAAGGAAACAGGGGGATCGTATGCTTTAGCCATATGAAAAGGGGTTGTATATTCATTACGGGAAACTATTTACAGGTTACGTTACTACAATAATTACTATTTACAGGATTTGTAACAATACGATCGTGTGGGTCGAACATCATTCAAATTTTAGCTTCCTAGATTATCAGGGATCATTCCTAGATCAGAAGGGTAACTAAATTAGTAAGGGTACTCTCAGATTTAGATTATGATACCAGACTTAATAGGCTTAACATGTATAGCCTGGAGCAAAGGAAAGTCAGAGGGGACATGATTCAGTTATTTAAATTTATCAAAATGAAAGATGTAAATGGATTAAATTTTTGCGGGGAAAGCAGGACAAGGGGTCATTGTTTTAAGCTATTTAAATCTCAGGCTAACTTGGAAATTAGGAAAAACTACTACTTTAGCAGGGTCGTGGGCACTTGGAATAGCTTACCCAGAGAGGCAGTTATGAGCAAGGGGGTGGATAGCTTTAAGATTGCCATTGATCTTCATTGGGGACTAATTAATTGATTAGGACCAGCCTAGCTGGGCCCAGAGCCTGTTGCTGGTCGTCACATTTGTATTTGTATTTGTATATGTAACAAACGCCGGAATCGAATGATCGTGCTGGTTAACCAAAGGTGTGTATTATCCATTTTCTCGACAGATGGCGGCACTAGTATCTTTCCAGGCTTTAGGAGACAAGAAAACCGTTGCTTGCATGTGCTCTCAAGAAAATATTTCAGGTCTTAAAGGGATAAAGGGGTCAAGGGGGGCTCTAGTCCCCCCTCCCCCTGGAAATTAGAACTTCCTTGCTTTTAGTACTTTTTTCTTTGCAAAAATATAAAAATATTTCTTCTCCAGCCATTAATGAATAAATAATTAAAAATGTCAAATTTTAATGACTCTAATCTGTCCTGAAATCTGCTTCCATGGGGAAAATATCCTGCTAAACCACGGTTAAAATTTTGGAGCCCCCCCCCCCCCTTACAATTTTGCGTATGGGCGCCCATGCAACCCCTAGTAACTGACACCGACAATATACTCAGTAACAGAACAGATAGGGTGATGAAAGGATGAGTAATGGATAAAATTCCCCTTTTCTCTTCAAAATGTGCAAGAGTTCTTTATTTTTAGAACTAAAACCTTATTTAACTCAAATGAACATGAAACACCGGTAGATCTCGTGGTGACTGTTCATAATCTTCCACTACTGCCTTGTAAATACCAACTGACTCAGAAAATTCACTCTGATAACACTAGATGATTGCACCTAAGGCCCCTATAGTGGAGGAGCCGAACGCATCCGCCATTTTGGAGCAAACTTGATTCAGTGCTTCGTAGCGATAACATTGCTGCTGATGTTTACATTTCTTTGGCATGTGTTACATTGAGTCAAATGGTCAGTTGTTCGGCTGTTAATTGTGTAAACAGCTTGAAAAAAGGATTTCAGCTCTTCAGATTTCCAGCAGATACAGAAAGAAAAAAGAAATGGATAAATAATAGCCGGCAAAGTGACTGGCAGCCTGGAAACGACGCCAACTGTTTCAGGGTTGGCAGGTTTCTGCCGAGGCGGTAAAAACCATTGGTAGAAACCGGTTAAAACCGACATGGCAAAAACCCCTTTCTGCCACATTTATGGCAGAAACTGGCAGAAACTCAAAAAGTGACATAAATGCACTTCCTGACATACAATAGAAAATGTATAAGAAAAATAATAAAATATTAACCCAAATACAATTTATTTACAACACTATCACCATTCAAAATCAAATTTTACGTTGTTTTCACACTGCAGCAGCCTGTAACAAAATAAAAGTTTTGATGCTGTTTCTAAACCTAACCAATTTCCCAATTTGTTGTGCACAACGGAGAAATTTGAAAAGATTCTTGATTGTCCCAGCAGAACTAGCTGGCATTATCCTCAAGGAACAAGCAAGATTCACAAAACTTTCATCTATAGCACATTTTTTGAAACTGGACCACCATGCGGTATTTGGAGTAGTTGTTACAACGTGATTGGAAAAATAGGTTTTGGGAAAAGGGGCCGATTTGTTTTGTAAAGCAATGGTATAAGGTACATAATCAGGGTTAATATTTGTGAGTAAAGTGCGGGCACTTTCTTCTTGATAACATGAAATTTACTCCCAAATACTTTGGATGGAGCATATAGGCGAGTAAATGATTATCATTAACTGCTTGATCAAGCTCTTTGAAAATAGCTTTATTCAGTTATATTAAGTGTAAAATGACAAGTTCTTGTATTTTAGCGTTTAATGAAATAAAATAAATCTGTATTTATTTAAATATTTGATATATATATTACACTTTATATTAAATGCAAACAAAATAATTATAAAAACAAACTGAAAAATTTGTAATGTTTACAACATTACAAGGTTAAAATTTTTAACACATAGCAATTTCAACTATGATAAATTTTACTTAGCTCTGGAAATGTCAGTCTTGTTATTTAACATATTTTTACACTAATTATTAAATAACTATTATATTAAGTTTTTGCAATGACGAAATGGAGTTATATTTTTCATTTTACTTAATTGCCTGTCATTAAGTAATTACTAGAGCTGTTAAAAACGTTTTCTAGTTTTTGCCAGTTTCTACCAGTTTCTGCCGGTTTTTACCGGTTATAACCAGTTTCTGCCACTGGCAGGGCAAAAACCAGTTTCTGCCGGCAAAAAGCCAACTCTGAACTGTTTCCAAAATTTCGCCAATGTTCACCTTCGCTCTCCGACTCTCTCGTTCCCTGTTTGGCGAATGATTGCCAATAAAGGTAGCTTTCCCTGTTGTACGCTTGCTCCAAAATGGCGGATGCGTCGGCCTCTCCAGTTATAGGGGCTCTAATTGCACCGTATTCATGGATCGTAGCAACATTAGTTTTACTCGCCTAAAATTCTTATTGTTTAAATCCAAACTTACGACCGTCTGTTACTGGTGCTGTTAGCCTAGTAGTTTAGATCGACTAAGAAGAGAATACTTACATCTTCAGATTCCGGAATAATTACTTTCTCTTGAAAATAAGTATCCATCTCCCTCGACTTCAAATTTGTTTGTTCCGTGATAACTTGGGGAGAATCGTATTCTCCGGAAGTTCGTTTTCCTAAGAAAAAAAAGAGTGCTATCAAAAATGAATTAATAAAGTATTTCCTAGAAGAAATAAACAAGAAAATTTTTAAAAATCAGCTTATCAGTATCCACCTCTTCTTGAGTGATTATTTTTATACAAAATTGTACATACTTTTTTACAAACTTTTTTACAAAATATACTTTTATTACAACATACTTTTATACAAAATTGTACATACTTTTTTACAAACTTTTTTACAAAATATACTTTTATTACAACATACTTTTATACAAAATTGTACATACCTTTTTTTTAAAGTGTGCTATCAAAAATGAATCATTAAAGAATTTTATATAAGAACCAAAAAAGATAATTAAAAAAAAAATCAGCTTATCAGTATCCACCTCTTCTTGAATGATTACTTTTATTATCTAAATAGTATTCCATTTTATCACTTTTTCTAAGCCTTTCAATCTTTTATCATTGAGATAAGGATATAAAGATTTATTTCCGCAAATAACGTCAAGATAATTTTAATTTATTCACGTTTATAACTTACATACATAAGAGAAAGAGGAAAAAATTGACGCATAATTTATTAAAACAAAAAGCAAGATTTAAAGAAACTTTGAACTTCAGCTGAAACTTTTTTCTAAATTTTTGAACAAATTATATTGTATTTTTAAAACACCACCTTACCAATGATTTGTATAGAATAGAATATTGGCAAATTAAAATTAATAATAAAAACGCCATTACGCTTTAGCAAGTACTTTTTAAATTGCAACTTCACTAATAAAATTGGCTCTTATAATTTTACAGTAGATAGTTTTCACAATAACTTCATTGAATAATCTGAATACACTTTAACAAAATTAACCAAACGGAGAAAATTTACAGACAAATCATACTATGCTTAAAAACTTACTGACAGGGTTGGCAAAAATACCCCAGTTTTTTTTTTAAAAAAAAGCCCATGGACCCGGGGGGTTTGGTGCCTTTTCATGAAAAACTCAAAAAAAGGAAGAAAAAAACAGCTGGGGATTTTATTTTGAAAAACATCAGAAAGATTCAATTTTTCAGAAATGGCATGATTATCAGAAAAAAGTAAATGTATTAAACAAAGATTTTATATTAATTTTTTTAATGAGCATTAATTTCTACATGAACAACTATCGGGAAAATATGCAAATACAACATTTTAGCACTTTTTGCAGCGTCTATCTTTTACTATTAATTATTTAGTCTGTTGCTACATAGTCAGCCCATGTAAAATTATAGTAGAATGTATGAGTATTTAGTATCAAATGTTTGTTTGAAAGGGTTTAACAAAAATCAGCAAAATGTTCACGTTTTAAAGTGTCCCCCCCCCCCCCCAATTGACAACAGAAAATTTTCAGAAATTTTGCCCAGAGTAGTACTGTTCAGAGAGTTGACCCTCAACTTTTTACCTCATTTTTTGTACTAAATTTCTCAACTTATATGCTAGTACAGTAATGTCTAGGATGTACTTAACTTCACATTAACATAACTTCAAACTTTTGATGTATTTTAATTCATTAATCAATCTTTCATTTTGAAAATAAAAGAATTCTTACCATTGCGGCTGGAATTGGATGGAGTAAAATGGTCGTCTTCCATGCTTAGTAAAGGAGTCCTATACAATAAAATGTGTGAAAACAGTAAAAAGTCTTTATTTTATTTTTTAAACTGCACATAAAATGCTGTTTGCAATGTTATGGAACAGTTAATTACTACAAATACATTACACAGCTTAGGATAATTTATGAAACAAAATGTAAGTTAACTATTACTAATCAAAACATTAAATAGTTTGACTTCATGGAGTCTTATAAAGAAAAATAGCAACTGTAGTCATAAATCATTAGTTGAATAAAATGAAGACTCCAGCATATTGGCACAAAATTACATATTTGGCAACAAAAGATATCAAACAATGAAGACCAGTTATGCAAATTTTAAAAACAGGGGCATTCCACGGTATTTTTGACATTATGTAGAGTCCGTAACGTGACCTTTTTCTGGCATATCTTTTTAATTTACCGTTTGATTTGCAAATTATTTTATTTTGAGCTGGTGTGTTGGTAGGAAAAGATCAAAATAAAATAATATGCTAATCAAACAGTAAATTAAAAAGTTATGGCAAAAAAGGTCATGTTACAGACTCTACATAAATGTCAAAAATACCTTGGAATGCCCCAACAACTAACATATGAATTATGGGTTTTAGAATTGGATTTGAAATTTTCATGAAAAATTATGATTGGACACAGATTTTTGAAATGAGATGGGATCGAGAATTTTTTTTCCTTCCTAAGTTGCCTTGTCAAAATAAAAATGAAAAAAGGTATTACTTTGATTTCATAAAAAAAAAATTTTTATTTTTCACATTATTCTGATTTTGTTTTACAAAATATTTCAAGCACAATTCAGCATTTTGTAAAAAAAAAAAAAGAAGAAGAAGAAGATAAAGGAGGGGAGGGCACACGCCATTCTTCAGCACTCAACACTAATTTTTATTCTGTAAAATAATACAACAGCAATTTAATGAAAATAGAAATTTTATACCAAAGAATTACACTATTCAATTTTTTGATGTTTCGCATAAAAATATTCGTCTACTATTTGAAGTGATAAATTCATCTAACACTCCCTTACACCAAATAAATAATATTCTCCCCCAGGATGCTTGGAATTATTCAATCACTCTTTCAAATTTTTCAAAAAAAAAAATTCATTTTACTGCAAAAGGAGCATGAGACGTGAATCAATTCAGCAAAATGCTCAAGTTGGGGAAAAAATTAAAGAGGGAGAATGCTGTGAATATTAAAGCACATTTTTCCAAAATTAATTTAGTTATTTTGTCCGTGGGAAAGGAAGGGTTAACTCTTAACTCCCCCCCCCCCCTTGAACACGACCATGATTAGACAAATATTTGGAATGAATTTTCTTTTTTAAATTTCTCGCAGTAGTTGGCTTATCTTTATTTCAACAATGACAGCCACAAACTAGTACTATTCAATAAGTTAATGACATGAAAGTTAAGGTTTAGAAATAAATTAGAATTTTTGTGCTTCATTACTGTTTGAATATTGAATGGAATAATTATTTACAGGTCCATAATATGAAAAGGCATGCACTTAGAATTTCAAAGAATATACTCTCTTCTAAATAAATCGAAGAAAAAATAGCTAGTCCATTATCCGATATTGTATACTTCTAATATTTCACTGTAAAACAAGCTAAACTAAATGCATTTGAAGTTAATTTCACAGTAGATCTTGCATTTTTAAGTTGAAGAATAATAAACTGCTCTTAAAATCGTACGAAAATTGGATGAAATTAAACAACAATCTAATGTTTTTGGAAACTCCTCAAAAATTGTAACGTTGCAATTAAGTCCATTTTAAAATTTCTTAACAAAAATCAACTAATTTCAAACATGATTTTACATTTTGATCATATATTTAACAAAATCTGTCGAAACGAAAGATAACATTCTTTGCATTTAAAACTAGATCGATAAAAGAGATAATTACCACTAAACCTTCAGCCACAAAATATTCAAATGAATGTTAACTGCTCTCGTGTATAAAGAACTAGTTTATCATATCATATTCATTTTTTTTATGTTTGACATTCAAAATATCACGGATTGAAGACAACTGGGTTCTTATCTTCCATTTGCATCGTGCACGTCGTCGAAGTCGAAGTTTGTTGTCATATGAGCATGACTCTAGTGCTACTGTAACCGTCTGCTAGAAAACTGGCGTGACGCAATCGCTTTAAACTTATCTTCTTCTTCCCTGTGAGCATGAACAATTACAACAGATAAGTTAAAAATTATTCTTTAGAAAGATTTAGAACATCCACGCGTATTTGAGCTCCATAAAATAAAAATGTGATAACCTTTTGACACCATTTGTAACATAATTTATCACTCGCTCACTTGGGAGCGCGAAGAGAAATAAAATTTTGCACCCGTATTTTTAGTGAGTAAATTGTGAATGAAATTTCCTGAATTCGCAACTCCAGAGCTCGAATACGCTATCTTGCGGTGATTAACAATACTAAAGAAAAAGGTAAAACATTCCATTCCACGTGCTTTCTTTGGGGTAAATTACGGGCTTCAGACAGTTTGTGGTGTAATGTAATTTCAGAAGAATGGAAAGGAAAGCTTCACACCACCACGATGAAAAATATCTGTCATTTACTAAGCGTCAAAGCAAGTTATAAGTTACGGCATTTGTTTGTTTTACCCTTTTCTTCCGCCATTAGACAGTGGCTACAGCGCCCCCTATAGTTTATTGGAGTTGCGTATAATAAAACAATTTTATGTCAAAAGCAGCTAGGTTACTTCTAGTGACTGAACTTTAAAATTCAAAAATGGGGACACGGGCCGTCGCTATAGTAATTCCGTGACCCCTAGCGATTTTTGTTAGGGCTTCTCCTCCACGTAAAAAAAAGGGCTCCCCAACCCCAAAGAGCAACGGCGCACCCTCAAACACCACGCCCCCCCTCCAATCCCAAGAATATTGATAAACAATGAGGGCGGGTACATTCCCAAAAATTTAAATCCATATCAATGCTATATTATTAGCATACTAGCTGCTGTACCCCACAACAGCTGTGCCCGCGCTTTAAAGAATTTTTTGAAAAAAGCTCTTAGAGCAAATGTAAGTTCCCCCTTCCCATTCAATTCTTCTCTCATATCATAAAAGATACGTTTTATTTAGGACTTCAGAGAATAAAAGGAAAAAAAGTCAAAAAATTGTAAGATTATGAGAAAATAATATTCACACCCTATATATATTTATGAATGAAAATATGCAGTACTTCAAACGTCATTTAAATTTTTGTTACACCGTGTACACAAACAAAATATTTGTTTCTGAAAATTGTACGAACTTCCTGTTTGCATAAGATGATAAAAGTTTTTTTTTTTTTTTTTTTTTGAGCAATCACGATTGCTTATTGTTCTCACTTGACCGTCCTTGATGTGGTAGTTCCTTTTTTAGTCTGGACCAGGGGCCTCTGCAGCACCACCGCCCACCAGCTCCTCCCACCCAGCAGCACTCCTCTGGTACTGAGCACTGTCCCCCAGAATCCACTTCTGCTGGACGGTAGCGTCCATGTCCTACACACGCATACTCATACACATTCACATGCACACACGCGCGGGCCTTTACACTTACACACCTACGTATACACACTTAAGTCTACACACATACACACACACTCAACTTTACACACATAAACAACCAGAAGGAGGGATATGCTTGGAGAGGGAAGCCTTTTCTAGAAACAATAACTCCAATGAGTAGTGTCTTGTCGCAACTCGTGATTGCGAAAAACATAATTTGAATTCAAAGTTTCAGATTTCAAATTAGAATCAGAGTTGATTGGGGGAAGTAGGGGTCACAGATCTTTCTTTTTTTTTTTTTTTTTAGGGGGGAGGGACAGGATGCGAGGAGGACTCCACAAACTACTACAAGAGGCTTGAATTGAGATTTTATATCCAAGGCGTTTGATTTTTGTTCTAAGCGCTTGAGGAATGGGGGTCGGCAGATTTCTGCTCTGCCTGGGCGGCGTGGAGCTGAATTCGGCTCTTGTTATGCTTATAGTTATAAGGATTTTGGTTATCTTTTTTTCCATACTACCTGGATTATTGGGAGTTTCGTTTATCCGGATTGACTTTTGCTCCCAGTTAGTCCGGATAAACGAGGTTCTTCTGCACGTTGATTTCTCAAAGTCAGGAAACGGGAGCAATTGTCCCTCATGAGTCATGAGCCCCCCCCCCCCCCCCGCCCTAAATGATGAGCCCGTGGTGACCTCTTGACCTCTCTCCTCGCACGCAGGCCCGACAAGAGGCCATGTCAGCCTAGTCGGAAACTAGGAGCCTCGGGAGGCCCGATGACACTGACGCAAAAAAAAAAGAAAGAAAGAAAAGGGGAGATGAGGGGGACACCGAATAAGCGAAAACGTAAATAATATATAAAGTTAAATTTACTCTTATAATATTTACTATTGTGGCACTTTTAAAGAGTTAATTATTCTCTAGAAAGCAGTTTTGATTTTTTCCCCTTCTTTTTCTTCCTTTCTTTTTCTTTTTTTCTTCTTTTTTTTCCGGAGCAGGGGGTCTGGCGACAGATTTGACTAGGGCCCCGCCTTCGCTTTCTGCGGCCCTGCTCGTACATTCGCATACGATTAACGATACTGAAGTTCTTTACTGATTGACTGTGAGCTGGCCTGAAAAGCTAATGAATATGCATTTAATTGATGCTCAAACCTCAAACCAAAGACGGATACAAGGAGGCACGTAGCTAGGATTTTGTTAGGGGGGGGGGAGTCCAAGGTTGCACCAACTTTAAAAATGGAGGCATGCTAAATCAGAAGCATTAACTGTTAATTGTATAAATTAGTACTATTCCAATTAAAACTAAAACTAATAAGAATGATAATTAGCTTAATTAATTAATGATATAATAAAGTGTGATTTTCTTGCGGGGCAGGGGACTAAGATAATGTCTCCTTTTTGGCAAGTCTGCGACGCGTTCCACGGGCTGAAGACTCCTGTCGCCGCCTCCCCCCCCCCCCCACCACCACTCCCAGAGGTTCTAATGTTTTGAACTGAACTGAACGTGAGAAAGTTGCCAATTAATGAAAATATTTTGGACAAAAGTTTTTTTTTTATATATTTTTTTTCTCGGAAAGTTCTGTTTATGGAAGTGCAGGGAGACTGACATCTCAGGAAGAGGGGGTGGGTCCGAACCCCATGAACCTCCCCCCCCTGGCTACGTCCCTTATACAAGGGAGGGTCGATGGGGCGATCGCCCCCTCCTTGATCCGATATGCAGGAACTCTCGGCATAGTTTCGATACTGAAGTTCCAAAGACGTAATTTTAATAATGGTGCAAAAAAGAGGGCTCTGCAATCGAAATTTTTTTCAGAATAGTAGTCTTGTAAACGCAATTGTAGCACATCTCTTAAGGGGTCTAAGGACCTTTAAACTTCAAAATTTTGGATTTTCTGGAAAAAATATATGTTATGCACAGTTTAATTCTGAACAATTTGATACCTTATTTATTACTATACGCCAAAAACTTTTCGAGTTATTGTAAAAATGCCTAAACTTTAACCATAGAGATTTATGTTAACAGTAGTTGTTTAAGCCTCTTTTTCTCAGGAGCCGGTTTCTTCGGTTTTCTCGTTTTGCGCGCATGATATCTCAGAAAGTTTCTTATATATGTCCGTAAAACTTTTAATGTATGTTTATCTGGTTTATATTTATGACCTGAACCTAAATTTATTTATTTTTTGAAAATTATTTCTTTATTTTTTTGAAATTTGGTAAGTTATTATCGAAAATTTCCAAAATTTTGGGTAAAAAATATTTATTTTTAAATATTAACTTTAATTTTTTAGTTGAAATTTAGGTTCAGATCGTTAAGATGTATCAGACAAACATGCATGAAAAGTTTTACGAAAATATATTAAAAACTTTCTGAAATATCATGCGCGCAAAACGAGAAAACCGAAGAAATCGGTACCTGAGAAAAAGAGGCTTAAACAGCTGCTGTTAACATAAATCTCTACGGGGAAAGTTTACGCATTTTTACAATAACTCAAAAATTTTTTGGCGTATGGTAATAAATAAGGTATCAAATTGTTCAGAATAAAATTATGCATAACATATGTTTTTTCCAGAAAATCGAAAATTCTGAAGATTAAAGGTCCTTAGACCCCTTAACACATTTAGTGACATAGATTGGTGCTTTGTACTGGAAGTTTTTCGAGGTTCCCAAAGCTCAATATTAGACGACCTTAGAAGACATTAGATGGGGTTCGGGGAAAAGTTTTTCAAAATTGAAGTCGAAAAAAAAAAAACTGTAGGCTATAGGACACCTTTGATGACATTAATGATTAAGATGAGGGATGAAGAGATTCTTTGCATTTTTTTAGAAATGTAAAATACCCCCCCCCCCCCCCCAAAAAAAAAAAAAAAAAACTTTATTTGGGACGATTTTCCATAATGTTAGAGGACGGAAGTTGGGGAATTTGCAAAAGTGAAAGTATCTGGAAATCAATCGCCCCCTCCTGGAACACTTCCCGGACCCGCCCTTGACACCTAACACTATTATTGACTGAGCAAATAAAACGGTTTTAATAAGCTCTTTCCTGCGCTTCAGTTTGGATGCATTCGAATACAAATATTGTATAACATTGTATGACTATAGCTTACACATCAGGAAAGGAAACATTTTATAGTCCAAGCCAAACAATAAAACCCGGATCGTCATTTTTCATCACGCGCCTGGAAATTTTCCATAGTAAAGCTTGTGAAGTCAGCTGTTATATAACAGCCATTCAAACAAGAAATGTCAAACTCGCCGAAGAAAACGGAAAAATCTTCCCTTTTAAAGAAACTCATGTCATATTGCTCTATAATTGAGCAATTTTTCTTCAAGGTCATTCGGGAAATTTGTCCATAAAAAATAAAGCTTTTTAGCTTGAATTTGCTGACGTGATTGAATTGCACAACTAACTTGATGTCGAAACTTCAAAAATTCTCGATCTCCTATGAGCGACAACGAGAATTTATACAGGTGACTTTTTTTAACCCGCTTTTATTAGTTTCATCTGTGTGCTGCCAATGAGATTTTTCGAAAAACTCAAGACTAGAATTATGAAATTTCTACGATCTGGATAAGAAATCACAAGATAATTATAAATTATTCTTAGATTTTTCTTCACTTTTTTGGGTAATTGCCATTGTTATAGCTGGTTGATTATTAATCTTAAAAATGATAAAAATTGAAATAATATGACAATAGAGACGAAAATTGATCTCTTAATAATTATTTCTTTGGAATTATTTCTTAAAAGATGGTGAAAAATCATCTGCTGAAAAAAAAAGTTTAATTAATATCTTGATTTTCAATAGGCAGGACACATTTACGGCACCAAAAGAACTCTAGTAGGGGCAAACCTAACCTGGCAGCATCGTAATACTGTTAATAGGATTCCGTAGCCTTCACAATGCTGCCAGGTTAAGTTTACCTCAACTATAGAATGGGAAAGTTTTTTTTTTTTTTTTGAGCAATCACGATTGCTTATTGCTTTCATTGGACTGTTTTTGAGGTCCTTTGATTTTTCCCACCGCCACCCTCTGCACCATCACCGTGGACAGGCGGGCTCCTCACGCTGCTGCTCCTATAGCGAAAGCCGTCTCCAGGTTGCATCCATGTCCTACACACACGCGCATACATACACAACTACACACATACACACATACATACAAACACTTACACATATACACACACAAAAACCTACACACACAAAACTACCCACACTTTCATGCCTGCACACAGACACAAACACACATGCCTACACACACATACCCCATACACACAAACACACATATCCCCCCCCCCCACACACACACACTCGTGATTGCGAAAAACATAATTTGAAATCAAGATGTCAAACTTCAAATTAATTCATTTTTTCTTTTTTTTTTTTTTTTTTTTGCTTCTTCCCAACATAATCGTTTTCATATAGTTACAGCATGTGCATGAAAAACCTGAATTATAGATTGTTTAGCCAAAACATTTTAGTGAGAATATTATGTGAGAATATTATAATACTCAATGTATATTTTTCACCCAAGAACTTCAAACAAAATCCTAAGTACTCAAGACCTCTATCGAAAATCTTATATCATGGAAAAAAACCCATTTTGACGATCCTGAATGAATCCCGGAAGAACTTCAAGGGGCGGCAAATTTTGTTCGTTGTAAACGGGGGAATCTCGTTGTTATCAAATTCAAGCTATGTAATGGAAATTAAATCGGGATTAAAGTAATTTCGTTCAAATGGATATTTCGTTGTATTGGTATTCGTTGCAAAGGGATCTCCTAAAAATTGAAATAAATAGCGGGGGAAAAGTGACATTCGAGCCAAATGACGAACACGTGCGTAGCAGAAACGGAAGGTGAAATAAAAACTGACAAATGAATGCGTTCTTTAAATACTATTGTTTAGCTATAACCTTGAAATTCCACATTGTGCTCTGTTGCCTCTCGTACATATACATAAATAGTATTTAGTCGTGAATCATCCTTTCAACAAATTTGAGTGTTTTAGTATTATGTTATGTTGCGTTGAATGTATCAGGGATTTCCCACCGCTGCGCTGGTCCGGCTGACTGGATTCAGATTCAGTCTAAGGGAAAATTTGACTAGTCCTCGGTGATTTTTACTAGTGATGTGCCGGATCGCTAAAAAAGAAGATCCGCGGATACGGATACGGATCCGGATCATTAGTGCCAAGATCCACGGATAGGGATCTCAAAATGTTTTTGCAACCATCCAAGTGTAAAATTTATTGCGGAAGGTATTCCCGCCACTATAATAACACTTTCTTCAAAAAAAAAAATGTCATCTACGGCGAAAATGTAAAACAGACTATGATTTACTCTTTGAAGAAATCTCCGTTAAAATTGATGGAGAGTTGGAAGGAACGGGTCAGCGCAGCATAATGCTTAGATATAATGTGAAAAATTATTTCTAGCTTGCTCGGTAGATGTAGGATACAGGCGCAAGAACGTAAAGCTGCTACTGAATAGGCTAGAAATAATTTTTCGCATTTTATTTCAGCGTAAATGCAGCGTTGACCCATTCCACCGAAATTACTCCGACCGACAGAATAACAGAGCCGGGAACCCCTTTACAAACAGTAAATAGAAACTTTTGTCTCACTTTTTTTGAAGGATGCGAAGAAAAACCAAAATGAAGAAAAACAGAAACCCCGTATCAATAACAAAAAACTAATATTAAAATAAAGATTTAAAAAAAAAAACATGTCTCAGATGGCCGTTGGCTTCTGAAATGATACCTTATAATTTAAATAGGGAATAAAATCTAATTTAAACGGAATTTTTTTTTAAACGCTCTTTTATTCAAATATTTAAAACCTTTTAGAATAGTAAAGATCCGTTTAAGATCCGTCAAAAAAGTAACGGATACGGATACGGATACAGACCTTTATTTTTCTTCGGATATCCGCAGATACGGATACGGATATCCGGAACATCACTAATTTTTACTAGAGTAGAACCTCGTTTTTTCCGGCCCCCGTTTATCCAGATAATCCGGATTAAATTTCGAGACATAAAAAGCGAGTACATTTGACCCTCGTTTTAGCAGGGGTTACGTTCCACGGAAATGCCTCGTAAATCGAAACCGCGTAAATTGAGACCTAATAGTAGTGTTAAAATAGGGGTTTGGTTCCGTAGATAACGAAATACTTTATTCTAGTGATGACTAATTGTATAATAAGTTTAATGTGTACTTATATCGACTTTTATGTACAACATGTCAAAAAAAAAACATGAACTAATTTTGTGTTCTATTTATAAAGAGGAGCTGGCTATGATAGTCTTTCGGCAATCATTAAGAATTTTTCTCTGCAATTCTTTGCAGAGCATTAACGCATCCATGATTACTTGCGTCATTTCCATGATAGAATTTTCCTTCCCTAACAAATCAGAAAGATCATTTCTACTGTGTAGGAATGGCTCAAAATTTACAATGTGAACGTTTTGGTTGTGCGTCACCGACGTCGGTATCCTCGTTGGTTTTGGCCACCTTTGTCACTCCTAAAAGTTCTTCTTCCAGTGAATTCTGAACTGTGTGAGTTTCTAACTTTACTTCTGGAAAGAGCTCTGGAACCAATCGCATAAAATGTCTCTAGTGACCCAAGCTCGATTATAAGCACGCCAAAATACAGTTGATTATGCGTAATCTGCAATCTTTAGGCGTTCGGATTATGAAAGAGGAGAACATTTCACCTTTTTACATTGCTGCCACGAAAGCATTGTAAATTTATAATAACTTGTTTTTCTTTGTTTTTGGCAACAATTAAAAACAACTACGTCACTTCCTTCGCACAAAAATATTGCAGATCAGAATTTCAGAACCTTCGAATAAAAAGTTTTACTTCAAAAAGACAAATTGTTACACAAAAATTCTTACCTTTGAAACACTTCTTCTTCCCTAAACATCCGATTATGACGTCGAGCAGGCATTTTTGTCCAACAGTAAAATTATCAAGAATTTCCGCTCTAACATGATATCAATTAAACATACCTTCTAAGCAGCTCAAAAAGTATTTTGAAACAAATTTATCGTCTGCAAAACCAAAGACATTTCACCCCCCTTCGCTGCTTTTCGAAGTGAGAGAGTAGCAGTGAAAAACGACGCAGCTGGTAAACCCTCGAGAGGGCTGATATCAAAGCATCTATTAAAGTTGCCTCTAAAAGGTGAACGTAGTCTGGAATCGAGTAAATACAAACGCTATTAACTCTCTTTCCTGTCACATTTGTTCTAAAGTGCTCGTTTGTTCAGCTTTTTAATATAAATCCTTCACGAAGGTTGCGAAGATAAATTTTTTCAGAAATGTAGCTGACGTAGTGGTGGTCTTAGTGGATGCATTTTATTCTCCTTTAAAATTTTCAAACGCAACTCTGTACCTTTTATTATTCTCACTGATTAGAAAATGGTTTTCGCTAATAAATGGGAGCTGTTCCTGTAGTTGGAAAAAAAAAAAACGTTTTAACTTGAGATCTTTCCAGGACTGCTACTAGGATTTTTCTCGAAACCCAAGACGGAGCTCATAAAATTCCAAGATCATTAAATAATAATTATTTCAAAATTTCATTTATGTTTTTGTAATTGATACTATTGTAGCTGGTGAATTATTACTCGCCATTATAAAAAATAAAAAAAATAAATAAAACTTTTACTTAAAATATAAGTCAAATTTCCAGAGAATGCTTGAAGAATTATAGTTTTTTTTTTTTTTTTTGCAATATTTCGTACAGAAGAAAAAAGAAAACTTACTTCAATTCATCTGAATCAGTGTTCTTCTTCATAACATTGGTCCACTATGCAAAGTTTCTCAAGGAATAATGCTATGTTTTCTTTCCTTACATCATTTTTGTCACATCTAAGAAATAATAACTTCTACTTTCACTTCACAAGTGTAAAAAAATGAAAAAACATAAAACAAGCTGAATACACCAATAGCTGTACTGAAAAATATACTTAAATAATCTAGAGACGATTTTTTTTTTCTTTTAATTTCAGGCAACAAAATTCTAAAGATGAAGGGAAAGCGGTCTAAATATCTTGAACAAAGGTTGGTGGTGAACTACTAAAATTCTACTAAGTGAAGGACCATATCTGAAGAAAATGATAAGATTACTCATTATTAGGTCCTCCCCCCCCCCCCCAACTCTTAGAATTCCTTTCCTCAATGGAATTCCCGCCCCCCCCCCCCCCACCACCACCAGGGGCGGCAAATAGGGGGGTCAAGAAGGGGCGGTTGCACCCCCAAATCTTTTGAGCAGAATGATAGAAAATATGTGAATTCAATTTATGTAAGTCGGAAATCCATGTTCATTAAAAAAAAGTCTCGCTGGTTCTCAGTAGCTGTTTGATGAAACTCGACACATTCCTTGACTAGAAAAAGTGTTTTTCGTTATTGGGATGATGACTTAGAAATTCATGAAATATTTTCCGGCCTTTTCTGAACATAGAAAAAATGATAGAGAATCATTGTTAATTTTAACTAAAGAAGACATTTCTTCAAATAGGCTAAATATTTCATACTTGTGTGCCCAGTGTAACGATGGTATGTCCAATATGAGAGGCTCGTGCAAAGCGGTGTTGCTGCATGATTTTCAGAAGAAAATTCTTTGATATTTTACAATCACTTTTACGCTCATTTTTTAAGTGTATATTTATTTAATGAGTGTTCATCGCTTTCTTCTGCTAGAAACACGTTTCAGCTGCTCAATGCATTATATGTTTTCATAGAACCTTATTAAAAATGCATGTGATTATTGAATTTAAAAAAAAACATATCAACAAATACCTTTTTTGGGACTCTATAATTATGCAATCTCGGAGTGACACAAGTTGGTCTTCAAGAGTTAAAACCATAAATACATTTCTCTATAACTTCAAAGCAGCGATTTGACGACTGGAAGAATTATTGCAAAACAATTATTTCATTGGTGAAAAAGCTCATGCCCTTTAGCATATATGACTACGTTAGAATTTTTATTCAATTTCTTTGTATTGAGGAAAGTTTTTGAAAAATGTTTTACTCTATCAAAACATCTTCAATCCGCTACCCTTAATTTTCAAGTCACAGTTCAATCTAACAATTGATCTGTGCACCATACTACCATACTTCAATCGACAATTGAAACTGAAAATAAGATTTTACATATAGATATATATTTCAACCAAGCGTGAAACTTTTCAAAAAAATTCTTCCTCCGAGCCAATTTTAAAAAGGTGAAAAAAAAAAAATCCACATGATGATGTCAAGTCAAACATTGAGTTTTTAATATTTTGTATGAAGTAATAGATTCAGTTTCGAATGAAATTAACACAAGATTTGATGATAATTATTTTTCTGTATGGTTGGCTCTATATTATCTGGATTGGATTTTGAAGACGAAAAAAAAAATGTTTCAATTATGAGTATTCAATTTTTAGCATAAGGCAAGAAAAATTACAAGCACTATACCGACAGACCGGTTATCACATCCAGAGACTGCAGTTTGGTCCTTGTTATGGACTCATCATTCTGGAATAGTGAATAACAGAGCTGGAGGCAGATGACATCTCCTTGAAGCTGAGAGCGCCGATGCGACTAGATTATTCAATGATGAAAAATTAAGCCTCTTACAATTTTTGAAGGGGTTTTTGCCTGGGTGGTTTTGAAGAGCTAGATGTAAAAAATGTTTTCATAAATAACTTTGTTACTTCAACTATTTTTTAACTATTCCTATCAGCTCAGCCCAGTGGAGAAAGATTTTTTTTTTATCTCTCAGGAGGTTAGAGAATTATTTTCGAAGCATAATGGGCAAAAAATTCAAGCGAAGTCATATATGCTAAAAGGTATGAGCTTTTTCACCATCTTTTCTATTTAGCTGTACTGGCAAAACAGCACGACACTGGGCACTGATTAGTAACACGATTCCCTGTTCTTCCGAATTTCAAAAATCATACATTAAAACTTTTCCAAAAGGTATAAAAACTTTAGTATCGAGATGTTTTGTATGATAACTTATTAGAAAGTTAATCAAAATTTTTAATAGTTTCTAAACACTAATTTTTATTCATATTAAACCGATTTTATGACCACTTCCTGTTAGCTAATTTGCGTTTGGGACCGCACTGTGGTAATACCTATTTAAGAAACTCGACCCCCCAAATGAAATGCTGAAATGCCGCCCCTGGTTGGTGGTGAACTTCTAAAATTCTACTAAGTAAAGGACCATATCTGAAGAAAATGATAAGATTACTCATTATTAGGCCCCCTAAATCTTAGAGTTCCTTTCCTCAATGGAATTCCCCCCCCCCCCCACACACACACCCAGACATCGGATTTTTCACCTTTTTTCATTACATCTTTCTTCTTTCATCCCTCCATTGCATTCCCGATTGTGAATTATTTCTTATTGTGACACACGTAAAGGGGAGTCCGGGGGTTTTTCCACTGCGAAAATTGTAGTTCGAAAAATGCAGTTTTAGACGATCTATGGTGATATTAAGGAAAAGAGTGATGCGTCCCCCGAGCCCCATCTCGAAATTTTTTGAAATTTTGAAGCCTTAAAAACGCGATGATTGACTTTTTTTTTTTTTTTTTTTTTTTTGTTAAAATGTAGTGTCCCGCCAGTTTCTAGAAATTAAAGCTCCGAAAATGTAATTTAATCCAACCTTCGATGAAAAGGGGAAGGGGAGTTTTGGGCTCGCGACCAGAAATGGTTCATAATTGAAGCACTAAAAGCGAGATTTAAAACATTTTTCGATGATGTTGGCGAGAGAGAGAGAGAGAGGAGGGGGGGGGGGCGAATTCTCTCGAAAACTTTTCGATTTATTGAAACCGCAGTCTTAGAAGATTTTTGGTAATGTTAGTGGGTGGAGAGGGAGTCCTCCCATGGCAAATTTTCAAAATTGAAATTCAGTTAACGCAATCGTAGACGATTTTAAACACTCTTAGAGGGGTAGAACCCACCGAAACATTTTCTGAATTGAAGCCTTAACAATGAAATTTTTGAGGATCTTCGGTAATATTTGGAGAAAGAGAGTTTCAAGACGCCTCAGGGAGTTTTTTTTTTTAAATTAAAGTAGAAAAGACGAAAGTTATTCGGCGTTTAATGATGATGAATGATTAATTGAGAGGGCGTTTCTCAGAGGTTACGTTGGGAGCACTCTCACGGTTTTTCGAAATTGCAGTCCTGAATACTCATGTGTATGCCATCTTTGGTTACCTTAGGGCAAGGGATGGGGTTTCAGAACGTTTTCCCGGGATGTTTTCAGAACCTAAGTTTTAAAAACTCACTTACAGGCCAGCTTTGGGGACGTAAAAAGAAGGGTTTGGAGTTCCCCACTCTTCCTTTCAGTTTGGCTACGTCCCTCCTATCTTCATTGTAAATTTTAGTTATTTATAAACATTTTGTGATAATATTTTCTTCCAATTCTCCTTTGCTAAACACGATGATTTGCTTAAATTTTCCATAATGAAGTTTTCAATTTCCCGCCTAATATTTTTGATTTTTTTGCAATACAAGCGTTTGCGGTCTTAGAAAAAGGACTTATAACATTTTAAACGGATGTGGTAATTTTTTGCGGTACCCTATAGGTCTTTATTTCACTTCATTTTATTTTAAACATGCCTTTTCCCACTTGCATCTCTTGATCAAGCTTTGATTTACTTACGATTTTTGCATTCAAACATTTAGAACTTTTGTTGTGAGTATTCATTGCAATATTTAGATTCTCCACTTAGCAATGATTTTCAGGACAACATTTTTCATCAAAAAAAAAAAAAAAAAAAAGAGGAATGTTTCGGCGACCCCTATCCTTTGGGCTGCTTTAATGAAGCTGTCCTATTTATTTATGTATTTTTTTAACTGAAGAACCATGAAGCATGGTTTTGTATAACAAGGGTCGCCGAGAGACAAGGCGTGCACCATGTTACTTTGGTCGGCGGACCTCCCTCCCGTTATGCTAATTTTACTCGATGCATAATACTTTAATTTGAGTTAGCTCATAGTTTCCGACTAGGCAGACATACCCACTCTGCGGCCTAGTGAAGAGTGTATATTGTTCTGAATATTTTTTTTTTTTTTTTGCGTTAATAAAAATGAAGTGTACATCTTTCCGCCGCTCGTACTTAGATACTCTTAATAAAAAAGAATCACAGATGTTTTAAAATTGTATTTTAAGATTACATTTTCTATCCTGATTTCACAGAAAAAATACTTTTTGCCACTATTATTTCAATTGTTCATTTATAATTACTATTTTAATATTTTAAAACAACGAAGAGTTTCCATTTTTCTTCATTAGTTGCATTGCTAAAATTATATTGGCGGCCCCACTTCTGAAAAACTATATGGGGGGGGACAGTGATGGCCCACAAAAGTACGCGAAAAAGTATTGTTTATGCATCTATTTCTTGTTGAATTAGTTTAAATATTTTTTCTTTCCAAAATTCAAAAATGTCATGTTCTAAAGAAAAAAAAAAATCCCCCCCCCCAAAATGTTGATGGCGCAACTTGCGCCATAATCCCCCCCTGTGGGCACCCCTGAATAGCATATTTTATAAATTGCGATTAGTATTATCACGCGTCCACTTCAACGAAGTGCAGGGTTCGTTGAACTTTTAACGAAGAAAAAAAGAACGCGGCGTTCTAAAAAGCTTTGAAGTCACTGTTAGATGGTTCCTTCAGCCAAGTTGGTTTATTCAAAATGTTACAATCTTTAGGACGCGCAACGCTTTTAGTTACCCGTTAAAAAGCACATTACATTCAAAAAATTACCAAGAATGTTCAGCTTACCTTCGCTTTTTATAATGTCCTCAGTGTTTCTGACACAGTTTTAAAAGCATCTTCTGCACGACAAATGGCCTAGAAACAATTCAAGCAGAAATTCGCTGTTCGACATAACAACTGTCGAACGGGGAAAACCTCGGGTTTTTATTCCCGTGAGTTACAGCAGATGATATTGCATAAATGCGTATGATTGAAGTTTTATTCTTTTTCCAGAATGGGAAAAAATAACTTTGTTCGCAATTTACCGTGCGTTTCTAGTGGATGACTTCATTGAAAAAACTTTTTATTATTGCGGAGGTTTCAAATGTTGAAGAATAGTTCAAATCATTCTATGGAATGTGGAATACACAGGTTCGATTCATAGAATTTATCTCCTTCATCTTCAATTTAAATTATTATCTTGTTAAAAAGCTTGCTCTGATCAAATGTTCACGAAAAAAAGACAATGCATGGTGAAACCCATGAACCATGAACACGGTGGCTGCCGTTCAAAATTGAACGAAAAATTGTTCAAATAAAAAAATGGATCATCGGAATGAGGTGTACACGCCGAGATCATTCGAGCCAAAAAAAAAATGTTCAATTCGGACTATTCACTCAAAAGTTATTAGGAGAGGGGGAGACGGACAGACAGACATTTCTCCCCATCTCAATACCCTACTTTTCAATTCTTAATTTTTCGACAGTAAATTGATTATTTTTGCCTTTTTTTTTTTTTTTTTTCGCGATATTTTTAAGATGCATTAAACCTTCTTTCATGTTTTTTTTTTCTTTCTCTGACTTTTACTGAGAAAGTAGGCTAAAAAGCACGAAAGAAGGCTTAATGCATCTTTAAAATATCGCGAAAAATAAAAAAAGGACTTTTGGACTGTCTCAGATAATTTTTAATGAAGTTTATATAAAATGTCATGTGCACTTTAAAGTCTAAAAAACGTCGACACGTACATTTAAATACACCTACTTTGCTCTAATATTTTGATAGATTAAGCTTTTCTCCAAAAAATAAAACTTTTCTATTTTTTGAATTTGGGTTGCGTCAGAGAACTGCGAATATTGCGCCATATCACAAAAAAAAACAAAAAAAAAAAAACACACACATTCATTTGGGGGTGAGAAAATTGGAAATTAAGGCCGATTTTTTAGTGAAAATTTTTTCGCGAATACAATACTTCCTGTTTTGTAAAAGGAAGTAAAAAGAAAAAAAATAATTTGAATTTTGACATCTTGAATTCAAATTATGTTTTTTGCAATCACGAGTGTGTGTATGTAGGCGTGTGTTTGTGTGTGGGGGTATGTGTTTGCGTGTACGGGTTATGTGTATGTGTGTAGGCATATGTGTTTGTGTCTGTGTGCAAGCATGAATGTGTGGGTAATTGTGTGTACGTGCGTGTATGTTTTTGTATGTGTATGTGTGGGTGTCTGTATGTATTCATGTGTGTATGTGTATGTATGTGTAAATGTGTTTGTGTATGTGTGTATTTGTTTGTGTGCGTGCGTGTGTGTAGTTGTGTATGTATGCGCGTGTGTGTAGGACATGGATGCAACCTGGAGACGGCTTTCGCTATAGGAGCAGCATCGTGAGGGGCCGGTCGACGGTGATGGTGCGGAGGGTGGCGGTGGGAAAACAAAATGATAGGAACGTCAAAAACAGTCAAGTGAGAACAATAAGCAATCGTGATTGCTCAAAAAAAGACACAAGAAATATTTGTGTCACAAAAAGGAAATTACAACCAGCGAGAATGCAGAAGTCGAACCCATCGCGTCCTTACTTCAACAAGCAACTGTCCCTTCTCGGCCACTGAGGCCCCGTAAGAAATAATTGAAAATTCTCTTTAATGAACTTCAAAATCGTGTCATCCATGCCCCAGACCAGAGGTTTCCAAACTTTTCTGATTCGCGGCAACCTGTGAAGAATTAGATTTTTCTCAAAACTACAGATTCTAGTTCCATTACATACATATTATTGTTACATACACTCTATAACAAAAAAATCGACGCATCAAGAAGCAATCAATCCGATCGCTTTGAAATTTTGTATGCATAAGTGTTTTGACCAGATATGTAAATGATTAAAATTTGGTGTCCAATGAATGAATAGTTTGATCTCCAGTGGCGTAGCTAGACCCGACTTTCGGGGGGGGGGGGGGTTACTTCTTTTATATATTATATATATATATATATATATATATATTTATAATATATATATATATATATATATATATATATATATATATATATATATATATATATATATATATATATATATATATATGTATATATATATTTAATATATATATATATAATCGCTTGGAATTTTTTCCTTTTCTTCTTTTTTTTTTCTTTCTCTTCTCTCTTCTTTTTCTCTTTTTTTTTGAGACTAACTTTTCGGGGGGGGGGGGGGTTGTCCCCAAAACCCCCCCTTAGCTACGCCCCTGTTGATCTCCATCAGCGATTCGAAACTACGCATCCAACAGATGTGTATAAAAAGCAGTTCTTCAACAGTTGTTAAAACTTTCGGTTTGATTGCGATTCAGATTACCTTTCAACAACTTAAAAATGCTTCGCCGCATGGTTCGTGCTATTACGAGCAACTGTCAGAGTTTAAAAGAGGTCGTATCATTGAATTGAAAGAGGCTGGTTGGTCAAATCGGAGAATCGCTCGTCATTTGAGTCGAAGCGATGCGGCGATTCGAAGATGCTGGCAAGGATGGGTGGAAAATGGCAGAGTTCAGGGTCAGGATGGTAGCGTTTGACCTAGGGTCCAACAAATCGTGATGACAGAGTGATTGTCTGATGAACTGTCACAGCGCTTTCTTCATCTCTATGAACCATCAGACATACAATCCAAACACCAGTGTCCATCATGAACATTTACAGACGGTTGGGACAACGAAATCTACGCTCGCGCCGACCGTTACGCCACCTGACACTAACGCCTACACACTGCCGAGCCAGATTACAATAGTGCATGGCTCGATCAGGTTGGAATGGTGCCGACTGGGGACGTATAGTCTTTAGCGACGAATCCCGCTTCCAACTGTGTCGTGACGATCATCGAAGACGTGTTTGGAGACACCTAGTGCGGAAGGTGGATCCTGCTTTCACTTTTGCACGCCACACTGGCCCTCAACAAGGCATTATAGTCTGGGGTGCCATTTCCTTTGATAACTGGACCCCTTTGGTCGTAATTAGAGGTACACTTGCTGCACAATGGTACATCGACGACATCCTAAGACCTGTTTTGCTGCCGTTCTTTTTGTAGTACCCTCGGCTGGGTTTCTGCAGTACAATGCCAGATAACATACGGCACGTGTTGCTATGAACTGTCTGCAAGTTTGTCAAACTCTTCCGTGGCCTGCCAGATCACCAGATCTCTCTCCCATCGAGCATATCTGGGATATGATGGGATGGCGATTGCATCTGGCAAGGAATGTTTACAACCTCGTCCGACAATTGGAGCGAATTTGGCCGGAAATACAGCAAGACACCCTCCGGGAGCTTTATCAGTGTTTGCCACGCCGTGCTTCAGCTTGTATACAGTCTAGAGGCGGACCAATACTTTATTGAATTTGTTATTGTAACTCTGACATAAATTATTCCATTGTTCTGAGTATTTAATCATTTACTATTCTGTGCATTGTCTTCCAATCCACCAGTTTTCGTCTCAATCGGATCCCTCCTTCTTTGTGCCATTTTTTTTGTTTTTGTTATAGAGTGTAGTTAAAAGCAGGATTCTCTAGTTAATTAATTAGTTGTGTAGTAAGTAGTTAAAAACATTGATTACTCACAGGGCAGACGAGAGGCCATGTCAGCCTAGTTTAGTCGAAAACTAAGGACCGGCAATTGGAATGATCTTTCTGATTTGTTAGTGAAGGAAGATTCTATCATGGAAATGACGCAAGTGATCATGGATGCGTTAATGCTCTGCAAAGAATTACAGAGAAATATTCTTAATGACTGCCAAAAGACTATCATAGCCAACTCCTCTTTATAAACAGGACACGAAATTAATTTCTGTTTTTAACCGACTTCAAAAAGGAGGCGGTTATCAATTCATACCGTATGTATGTTTTTTTTTTGTTTGTCCACTCATAGCGTCTCACCTAGTGAAGCGATTTTGATGATTCTTTTTTTAATGGATAGGGGATGGCTCAACTTAGGTCCCATTACTTTGTTTTACCATATTTGTTCATTAGAAAAAAAGTTATGGGCAAAAAACAGTAAATTTTATGCAATTTCCCTATTAAATGATTTTGTAGCGAAGTTCGCACTTTTCATCCGTGGATAACGGTAGTTCAGTGGTAGAATTCTCGCCTCCCACACGAGCGACCCGGGTTCAAATCCCGACTAGGACAAAGTGAATTTTACTAAAATTTCGTTTCTACTGTTTCCCGTATTTTCTCGAATCTTCTATTAATTTTTGTATCTTTCTAAGTCTGGAAAGTTCCAGCACTTTCTCAAGTTGTATATAAGGAGATGTAACGTTCATTCGTGGTTCTGAATAAAGATCTCGAGTTGAGACTAACGAGTAGTCGCTTCATTTGGCTTTCACATTGTCTTCGCTATCTTCATCTACGCAAAAATAGGAAACTCACTGTTATAAAAGTTTGGTGCCATATAACAGTAACATTTATAGTAATTGTAATGATAATTTTGAATGAAGGCTTCTCTGAAGCAAGCATTAAATTTCTTCAAGGGATATTTCGATAATGGGGAATCTGGCGCTGTCGTCTCATTTTTGGCGTAAATAATTTTATTTTAGTAACCCTGCTGATTTATAGTAACCCTATGTGAATTATCAAAATCTTCCTTTCTTCAGTGCTATTGCTCCATAGTAGGGGTAAACCTAACCTGGAAGCGAGGTGATGCAGTGCTTAGCCTTCACAATGCTACCATTAGGTTTGACTCAACTACTCTGTAGTATTTTTATCGTTATCATCTATGCCGATAACAGATGATCGGGGCTAAGTAAGAAAATACAGGATTGCATCATGAGCAACTTAGATGCTGTGAAATGGAAATTAGTTAGGGAAAACGTAATACTTAAATAGAAATTAACTACACATGAATTCCAGAGAGGAACAAAGATAAGTTTTTAGTGCCAATCGCTTAAAGTGTAACGCGTGTTTATAGTTGTTTTTTTTTTTTTTTAGTACGGAGCATTTTTATGAAAAAAATAAGGTGAAGTTTCGTGATGGTAACTTCTTACTATTTCTGAAATACCTACATTTACACTAAAAAGAATGAAATAAAAAAATTTTGAAAAAAAAAATAGAACCGACTTCAAAATTGCTCTAAAAAGTGAAAAATAATTTTATTCTTTAAACACCATCGATAATGCTTTTAAACATAATTTTTGAAGTTGGCGCAAAAACGATAGATAAAATCATTCACAGCCATAACTCACATACAACTGTAAATTTAACCAGGACCAGTTTTTTCACTATCACATACATTATGCATTGATGACAGCATATTTGAATACCGATATAAATGTTTCGTTCGTAACTTTGGATGCTTTTCTGAAAAAAATATGAACGAAGCATGGTTACACTGGATTTCACGTTTCGTTTTTGCGCCAACTTCAAAAATTATGTTTAAAAGCATTATCGATGGTGTTTAAAGAATAAAATTATTTTTCACTTTTTAGAGCAATTTTGAAGTCGGTTCTATTTTTTTTTTCAAAATTTTTTTCTTGATACATGTTGTGCATAAAAGTCGATATAAGTACACATTAATTTTATTATACAACTAAAGGACCCGACAGAGGTTTCTCTGTTCAAACTTTGGAAATAAAAAAGTTAAAATATTTCAATGAACTATTAAGAGTTTAAACCGTTTTGTTGAAAAATATGTTAAAAGAAAATGTTTTTAAGATGCTTGGTGTCAGAATGCGTGTATTTATTACAACTTGATTTATCGAATGCCCACTGAGCAGTTGTTTTATTTACTATTTTTTCTCGCGTACTTGAGAGATCTTCATAGATTGTATGGTTTGTTCCTTCATTCATACTCAAAGGATAAAAATCGTCCTCAGATATTCAGTGTAAAAAACTAACTACCCATCTAGAACAAACGGGAAATCGCACTGTAACGTCCCCCATATGAAAAAGAATAAAACAATCGAAAGGATATCGTTTAAAAAAATGATAAAAGTAAAAACAGTTCCTTGAATTAGCGAAACTCCCTCCCCTCCCGATGTAAAATAAACACATTCGTCAACTAAATAACTAAACACTCTATAACAACCAAAAACAATTCTTTGTAATTTAAAATATTTCGACAAATAAGCAAAAAATACTATAAATAACATTAACAGTAGCTTTAAAATGTAAAAAAATAATCACGTAACTCTATTGTTTGTGGCCAAAGTCACCAAGCCATCACGTTACAGTAATCCAACCGATCATAAAGCGAAGCGAACTCCGATCGATTAGCGGTCCGATGTTTTGAACGAAAACTTTTAAATCCGCTCTGTTGCTGAGCATTTGTCTCACTTGCTATCTTTCCTTGCGTACCCCTTGGATGATTTTCCTATTCATGGGCGCCCATATGCAAAATTGTAGGGGGGGGGGTTCAGAAATTTTAACCATGGTTTAGCAGGATATTTTCCCCATGGAGGCAGATTTCAGGACAGATTAGAGTCATTAAAATTTGACATTTTTAATTATTTATTCATTAATTGCTGGAGAAGAAATATTTTCATATTTTTCAAAGAAAAAAATACTAAAAGCAAGGAAGTTCTAATTTCCAAGGAGGGGCTCGAGCCCCCCCCCCTTGCCCCCCTATATGGGCGCCCTTACCTATATTGTTTAATTTGTTCTCTCCACTAAAGATAAAAATCTTCCACTGCACTGATCTTTTGTGTACAGAGCTACCCTGTTGAACTAAAATAAAATTTGTTTCGTCTTTAAATTCCACTATCTTTCCGTTATTTATGCACTCATTCGTTTGATAATCTTTAAAGTGTTCTTACCATTGGTGCCGAAACTCAGACGGATTTGAGCTGAGAAACAAATATTGCTAGGTACAGTACTTTCTGATCATTTGGTTAGGAAAATCTAAAGCACCGATCTGGCCACATGATTCAACTACGACGAAAGAAGACACGTTTAGCCAATTTCTTCCAGTACTTTAGTTTAAAATACATCACGGGACATAAAATCGTTGTTTTCAAGAAATGAAGGCTTCACTTTCTCTCTACGTTTTATCTATTCTCAATTGACATAATCACATTAGGAAATTTCATCACAAAAAGCAGAGCTGGCTTTCTTATTGTCCTTTGGCAACTGGTTAAATATTTATTTCAGTTCTCGCTCAACAATGAGCTAAAATAAATATTAATCATTTGGGAGATATAACAATCCAATGTTTAAATGAATTAATTAACTAACAAAAACGTTTCCGATTCGATCCATCGCGCTTCGAAACCATGCTTGCCACAACTTAATTACACACAAAAAATTTGATCAAAATCGGTCCAGCCGTTTAAAAGCCTTATGGTGACAAACGTCCGCACAGAAATTTTTATATGTTAAGATTAGTCATCACTAGAATGAAGTATTTTGTTATCTACGGAACCATACTCCTATTTTAACACTAGTATTAGGTCTCAATTTACGCGGTTTCGATTTACGCGGCATTTCCGTGGAACATAACCCCCGCGTAAAACGAGGGTCTCGCTAAAACGAAGTATCCGCTCCCGGCTCTCGTCAACTGCAGCGAAATGAAAATATTAAGTAAATAGAACAGTGTAAAGATGTTAGTCAGCCCCGCTTAATCGAATATCGTCGGTTCCAAGAAATATTATTGGATTAAGCGGAGCATTTGATTAAGCGGGGAAATTTCCTTTACCATTCTTAATCCACAACATTTGTCTTAAAACGTAATAATTATAAATCAATGGCTATATAAAGGAAATAACTTAATTTTTGTAAATATTTTTAAAAGGTTTTGAAATAAGCTAAGTAAACATCAAAATAGTTTACTTATTTATTCATACATTATAGTACGTATGAAAATTATAAAAAAGTAACTTTCAACTTGAGTTATGAAATGTTTGTCTTAGCACCTTATTTCAGTACAATATTTTTATAGTGGATTGCTTGCTCAAAGGTATTTTGGGAATACTTTTCCAAGTCTCTTTCTCCCTTCTCGTATGCCGTGTTTTACATTTAATATTTTTCAATGCGCAACTCTTGAATTCGAAATCGTTACCTTGCGATGATTAACAATACTTAAGAAAAAGGAAAAACATTCCATTCCACGTGTTTTCTTTAGGATAAATTACAGGCTTCAGACAATTTATGGTGTAATGTAATTTCAGAAGAATAGAAAAGAAAGCTTCCCACAAACACAGAAAAATACTGCCATTCACTAAGCCGTCAAAGCAAGTTATAAGTTACGGCATTTGTTCGTTTCACCTTTTTCATCCGCCATTAGACAGTGACTGCAGCGCCACCTATAGTTTATTGAAGTTGCGAATTTATTGTCGTCTGAAATGTGTATATTTCTTTGTGTTATTTAATTTAATTATCAATTGCGCTGTTTATTTTTTTTAATGGCAACGACAAGAGAAATTAGATGGAATGAGGAAATGTTATGATGAAAAATAAATTTGATGAAAGTTTTTTCAAGCCCGTTGAAGGTAAAAAACATTGTTTTATATTTTTACGTCAACAATTGTTCTTGCTTAACTTATTTCTAATTTATTCAAAAATATTTTAACAAAAATATTTGCGAAAGCTGGTAAATATTATTCGATTATCCGGTGCAATTATTCGATTAAGCAGGATATCTTTAACATTGCGTCTATTGGGAAATATTCAGTTCCGGGATGTTTTATTCGTAAAAGCGTGGTATTCGTTTATCCGTTACCCGATTAAGCGGGGCTGACAGTATATTTGCACATAAACTCACGGGAATGATACAAATATGTATGACATATATATTGAGTTATATTTCAGGGTATAACTTTGATATACACCCCCAAAAATTACGCGCCAAATCTGGCATTTCCTACGAACTTTTTAGGGTTGCTGTTTCTTATTTTGGTGTTGCCAATTTGGGTTTTTTCAGCTTTTAGGTTTTTGCTGTTGCCAAATTTAGTATTTTCTTGTATTTTGTACCATTTTTTGAGTTTTTTTTAAAAGTTTTGTGACAACAATTTTTGTGGCAACAAAGTTTTGTGTCAACAAAAACAAAAAAAGTCGCCAAATTTCCGATTTGGGGGGGGGGTATATCAAAGTAGTTCCTATTTCAGTAAAGATATCTGACAATAAAAATGTCATAAAAAATGGTTTATGAATGACAAAATGCTTTTCCAATTGTTTTCTAGATAATATTGTCTAAAGGCGGCTTATTTGAAATTAAAAAATAAATTCAAGGGCAAAAATAAAAATTTGGATTTGCTGGGAGAAAGACAACCTAGCATCGATGATGACAATGCTTCCCATTCAGCAGAAGAGGAGCCTATTGACACTGACTTTTTCCCTGATTATTACAATCCAAACGCGGGGAACATAGAAACCCGCCGTTCGGCACCTGAAGTAAGTGAAGTCAACGATTATTATTTTCCGATTCCGAGTCACAACTGACTACAACTGTATTTATGTCGAGGACTGCATACTAAATGCCTTGCCTCCATTATTTTTTTATATCGATAGATGGCAGCACCATCACCGGATCGAACAGTTAATGAGAATTTAGAACTAGTCCAGGAGCTAATAGCTACCTGGTGCTAGCACCGCCAGAGGTATCGTTTCACTTGGAGGACATTGAGACCACGAGCATATTTAACGTCGCCCAGTCCCCTTCAATGATGACGGTGGATCTTCGACCATCGAGGTTCGAACTCAGGACCCTCCGGCCCCGAATCCGACGCTCTGCCGATCGGGCTAATACGGCCCTATTATTATTTTCAATCCAAAACATTTTGTGGATCAGGGTTGCCAGATTTAAGAACAGTAAATACGGGACATGCTTCTATAGGAGTGAAAAGGGGGGAGGGGGTATTTTTGAGGTTGAGGGCAATTACTGGTTATGGTGTATTTCTATGGAGTAATAAACAACCATGTTTTAATAGCTTTTGGAAGATTCCTCTTTGTATGTTTATGGGTGAGTACCTTTTTGGAAGAACTCTAACTTCATTTTTCTGCCTTCATCCACTCATCCCGAAACACACATAATCGCTTTTTCGGCGGATCACTTTCCGACGTTGAACATTCATGATAAATCTGAAAAATTCAATCGCAACATAGCATTAAATCTTACAAAATGTCGCCTATCAAAGTATAAAAATAGTTTTCATTGCGATTGATGACGCATGCGCAGAGACATATTTCCAACATTAGTCAATGAGCAAAGAGGAAGCACCCATTCGGCTCCTCATGGGCGGTCATTCCAAGCTCGTCAGCTTGCGAGATCGAGATTTTCGCCCACGTGATCGGTTGTGACGTAGAAATGTCGCAAAGTAGAATTTTAATCTACTCGAAATCAGCTTGCGGCTAGGTTCGAGTAGATTAGAATACTACTTTGCGACATTTCTACGTCACAACCAATCACGTGAGCGAAAATCTCGATCTCGTAAGCTGACGAGCTTGGAATGACCGCCATGGTCTGCCGCCAAAACAAAAACGTACAAACTAAATCAAAAAGAAAACGATTTTTGCGTTTGCTGCAGCATTATTTTTTATTGCTCTTTATTTCACATATTTTGTTTTACTTTTTTTCCCCTTAAAATAACGTCTCGTTTTGTAAAATATTGTTATAAGCTAGAATACGGGACTTTAGCCGTCCCGGATGGAAGTTCCCCGGGACGCGGGACAATTTTTCAAAGTACGGAACTGTCCCTCGAAACCTGGGACGGCTGGCAACCCTGCTGTGGATAAGTGTTCAGCTCTAACAGCTCCCTTTCAAACTGGCCTCTAAACTTCACATTAATCTATTGTATCATTACATTTGTAGTCAAAATAAGTAACGCCTCTGAAATAACGCTTATACTTTCTTGCTTGAAACAAACCAAAACCATAATTGTGCCAAAAATTATTAATTTCAACGAAGAAGGGAAGGATGATCGAAAACCGTTTTTGGTCTCTTCAATTTGTTGTTGGTTTCCTGAATGCACAGTTGCTTTACATTTTGTAAAAACGCGTCAGCTGAATCATTGCTTTCTTGTGACGAAAGTTACAGAACGATTGACCTCTTATTTCTCGAGAAATTCTTTAAAATGAATTTTTGCGAGCGACGCAGTTTTTTTTTTTTTTTTATGTCTGGCGCTATAATACAGAGATAATGGGGTTGTTTCCTTCAGTCAAAAGTACCGCTTTTAGTCACTGAAATTGATAGAATAAGAAAAACCAGTAACATGGACCCAGAAAATTCTTTTACTTTCCCAACAGTTATTTTTTAATTAATTCTTTTAAAATGTCCGATTTTTCAAACAAGGCGTAATCTTGATGAGGTCACAAATGATGCTCTTTGGTGCATCTTTGTACCGCGTTTCCACGTTATGATAATCAAGAAGCAAATTAAAATTGCAAGACGCCTCCTTTTGGGATGGAGTTCATGCCTGGTTACGTTTCGGTTGGATGTCTGGAATATCGTCAAATCTCTTTTCTTTCAAAGGGAATTTCAGTCCTGGAAATAGGAAGAAGTCTGGAGGGTTGAGGGTTGGTGACTATGGTGGATATTCTATTTCCACCACCTCCTTTTTTTTTGCTAACAATTAGGAATTCATCTTTTGTTTATTCATTTTCCAGTTCTCAGTTAAACACCAACGCACTAAGCAAGAACTTTGTAAAACAAGTCTTACACATGGCACACAAAAGTCGCTTATTGGTTGAACAATGGCGGGGCAGGTGGTCAACACCTGCTGCTATGCAGTTGCACGCATATTGACCGATCCCAAGCGGTAATTCTGTAGACGTGCTAATTCTTTCGGGAACACTAGATGGCACCACTATTTTATTGTTTATTTCATGTCAGTTTAGCTTTGTTTTTAGTGTGTGAGAAGAAGATATTAAAAGTAATCAGTCAGTGCACCTATTGATGTGTAATTAACCAATTAATTAAGAAATAAAATACCTTAAAACTTCATAGCTAATATAATTACTATCTTTTTTTTAAATTAAAAAATAAAAATCTTAATGTAGAAATTCAAGAGAAAATGATCTATGATACCTTATCATGTGTCGATAGGTTTTATGACGGGTACACCATATATTTAATGCTCAAAAGTTTACTTTTCATGTTGAAAATTACATTGGCTCTTTTTTTTTCATACATAATGGGGCATTTAACATAAAATGAAAATGATTATTTTTTTGAAAAAAAAAAATTCTGTTGTTTTATTCAAATAATCATGCTTTTAATTCTGTCCCTCCTGCTCCCCCTCAGTTCTTATATTATCAAAATTAAAAATCAAATTATGGTTCAATGTTTCTGATTATGAACTCAAAAATAATTTCAAGAAAAGATCATCATTACCCCTATCAACTTAATATAAATAAATAAAAAGGCAAATTGAGAACCAGAAACTGGTATTGGATTGTAAACTACTAACCAGGCTGGTCTTATTCATGCAATCTGCATGCATATCCTCCAGACAGCATGGTTATCCCACCCAGAGGCTGCTGTTTTGCCCTTGTTATGAACTCATCAGTTTGGAACAGTCAATAACCATGCTGGAGGCAAATATCCTCTTATTGGTGCTCAGAGTACCAACAGACTGGCAGTTAAATTAAATTAAGAAACCCAGCGAGAAACACCAGCAATGGTGTTCTTGGGTATTAAGGAGTAAGTTACTGCCTTAAGCCAAAGCTAAGGCAGAACTAGTTAAACCTCTTGTTAAACCGCCCCTCGAAAAACCACCACAGTCGTTATTCGCCAAGGAAGATTATTTAAAAAAAGTTGTGTATAGAAATGTAATACAAATTCTCTCATTAAATTGCCACCCCTCTGTCCAGTACTGGACAACACCGCAGTCTCTGGATGAGATAACTGGGCTGTTGGTATATTGCATGTAGCACTCTTTCGAGATTTTTTTTATGAAAGCTGCTGAAGGATTTCATAAACATATATTAATAAACATATTATATATACATTTAATTGAAAGTAACTTGCCTTTGTATTGTAATTGTCAATTTAGCAGTGCATCCTGTACAGAGCCTGATCATTCTGATATTGGACATGGGGCACAATTCTATTTCTTTTTCTTCCCCTCCTATTCCTGCTTATTCTATGTAATGAAGCTATACAATATTTCGATACTTGCGTATTAGCACAGCCATGCTAAATTTGGTGGTACCTCATGTCAAAATATAGTACTATATATTTAACAAGTAGAAGTGATATAGTATACAATAATTATTAAAGATGTAGTTGCACTTTGCCCATTGCAGTAAACCGTAAATATTCAAGTTATCTATGATATAACTTTTAATAGTAAATACAGACTAAACTTGGAGTGATTTTAGGATTTGCACAGAGATCAAGTTTTTAAGGGGAATTATTATCAACAAATAAGAGATTTTTTTCCTTGTCTTAGCATTTGCAAAAATATCAATGACATCATTGCAATCTAGATTCTGAGGAAAATTATTATTTATTTTGAATTAGCATGATAAATAAAGGTGATTTTGGGACCCCTGAAAACTAAGAGGAGGGGCCTGTGCCACGCATGCCCCTGCGGTAATCAGGCTCTGATCCTGTATGCTTTGAAGGACCATCCCCTGGTCTTATGTCTGTCTTATGCACACAGCGATAGCTGATTTTGTATTTATTAAATCTCCCTTATTTCGGATATGTTGTTGCAACACGCCAAGTACTTTTTGTATCTTCACTGTATTGCTGTAACCAGTTCTGTGTATAAAATTAACAAGCATATTTAAGTTAAATCTGTATAAGCCGTTCAAAAGAGAAATTAATTCAATTTCTATTAAAACACAAATACAATTTAAAAAATCTTTAACCTAAAAAGGCCCAACATAGCAATTAAGTAAAGAACGTGTAAGTATTGGTGAAAAAACAACAAAACGTAAAGAACAAACTAAACAGAAAATTAATTTTAAAAAATGCTGCAAAACATGGGTAAATAAAACTAAGGGGGAATATGTTCCCCTCTCCCCCCTTAGACCGTTGATTAAATTATTAATTACAACGTTAAACCTATAGGCACATGGATTATCACATTTTTTTTCAATTCCAATAATTTAAATCGGCTGTTCTGTCCCTTTAATAACATTTTTTTTTTCGGGATTATCCGCAATTAAAGAAAAAAAATTAAAACTTACATTTGCAGCATTTTTATCAGTGATTTCTTTGACTCTGAAAGTTAAATTTTCATTTTTATCGTTTGTAATATTAATATTTGAATAAGTAAAGCCGGATAATAAGCTATCCATGGTTAAAATTTCAAAAGACATAAGACATTTTTGAAAAGAGCGCAAAAAATGATGAAAAAGTAGTGGCGCCATCTATCGAGCACGCAAGAAACCAAGCCGTCTTACATAACATAGCGTAGCTTACAGAATTACTGCTTGGGAACGGTCGATATGCCAGTTGCATGTGCAGCATTTTGTTTCGTCAGTGTTGCCAGTTCTGCCGTTCTGATTTCATGCACCCAACTTTATTGTCAGAGTTTAAATAAATAAATGGCTGGATGAATAAATAATATTATCGTAAAATGATTCAATGGGTAAACACTTGCCACATCAAATTCAAAAATCGACAAACGAATTGAAGGTTAGAAAAAACATTTTAATTAAGAACTGTTAGTTGAAACGTATATACAGTGCACATAATTTATATCGAAAATTGGGAACATAAGTCCCATCAAAAGGGGTGACTTTCGTCACATCGAATTTCTACATTCATCGAAAGGTGATTCAGTGGCGACTGAACTCTTGATTCGAGTTCATGCTAGGAGGCGTTGAATGGCTGTTGCCATTCCAAATCAAATAATTTTCCACACACTCCCCACCATGAACTCTTTCAAGAGTTCATCAATATCTCAATTTCAAATAATGTATTAATTACAAAATCGTAATTTCAAAATTTCAAATACACAAAATATTAAATCAATAAATCAAAATTATGCATGAATCAACTACATTTTCAAATTAATTTCAAACATTAAATATAATCCTAAAAATGTTAGTGAAATATACTAAATATAATTAAGTAACAAATTTAAAGGTTAGTACAAAATATGAATATAAATAAATGTTCAATTTAAATTAATATAGAGTTCAAATTTCAAAAGTTCAAAGTTCCAAGGGATACAAGTGTTGTATCGTTCTCCGCAAAAGTCCAGAAGCAGTTTTAACTTCGTATGAGCGTACGTTATTATCCCGTCCGAGAAACGCTCTTTCAGTTTTTCCGAGTTTCTATAGCAGTTTGTTTTTGGAATCCTCTTCGATGAGCACTACATCTCCTATCTTAAGTGCCGGTTGTTTGTTTGGAATATTCAAAGAGTGAACAGTTCTGAGGTCAAGTAAATATTGCTGCTTCCATTTTATCCATAATTGCCGGAGAAGAAGTGATTGATATTTTTTCCGTTTCAAAAGTGAAGATCTTTTAGATTCATTTTCTACTATCTCAGCGAAATTAATAGGATATTGAAGTTCTCGACCAAAATTTAGGAAGTGCATTGGTGTCAAAGGCAAAGGTTCACTATTTTCATTGTAGACGTAAGTTAGCGGTCGTAAGTTGAGGACGGTTTCTATTTCTGTAAGCAATGTAGACATTTCTTCAAAATTTAATAAGGCTTTCCCTACAATTTTCCGCATGCAATCTTTGACTGATTTCACAAGTCGCTCGTAAAAACCTCCCCACCAAGCAGCTCTTTCAACTATATTTTTCCAAACTATTCTTTCTTTAGTCAGAAATTGCGAAAGTAATTTGTCAGAGATAATTTTTGATAAGTCTTCTATTTCTTTTTTTGCCCTTTTAAAGGTTTTCGCGTTATCCGAATATATTACTTTACAGTTTCCTCTTCTAGCTAAAAATCTTCGAAGTGCCAATAAGAAGGAATCTGTAGTCATATCGCTAACGAGTTCAAGGTGAATTGATCTAGTAATCGCAGTAAACAAAACTATATAAGATTTTCGAACTTCTGTAAAAAATTTCACATAAATTGGACCCGCAAAATCCAATCCGCAAACTGAGAATGGAGGCGAGGTGTTACTTCTGTCAAGCGGCAACGGAGCTGTAATTTGATTAGCAGCCTTCGAAAGATATTTTTGGCAGATTAGACACTTTTTGATTACACTCTTGACTAATTGCCGTCCCTTTGGAATCCAGAAACGTTGCCGAATTCTCGCTAAAGTACAAGCTGTTCCACCGTGCATCACTTTCTCATGTTCTCTTCTCGCGATTAAAAATGTCAGCCAGGACCGTTTTGGAAGAATAATAGGATGTTTTTCTTCAGTAGATAATTCAGCAAATTCTAATCTTCCTCCTAGTCTGATAATTTCATTTTCATCCATGAAGGGCAAAAAGTTAAACAAATCAGAGTCTTTTTGAATCGGATTTCCATTCTTCAAGGATTCGTAATCTTCTTTAAAAAAGATCTTCTGTTCTAATCTTATCAGATGATTCTCAGCTTCTATTAATTCTTCAGCGGTCAATGTGTTTTCTATATTAGAAATCTTTCTAAATTTCATGATCGACTTCTTCACCCAAGCTGTAATCCTCACCAACTTCTCCATATTACTAAATTTAGTAATGTTGATTGCATTTTCCTTTTCTTCAACAAGACATTCACACTGAAAGATGTCCTTCGATTTCTTTCTGTATTCTAATTCTTCTGTATTTATTGCTTCATCATTTTCTGACTTCGGCCAGTATTCTGGAGAATTTTTTTAGCCACTGCGGTCCTGTCAGCCAGGTTGGATCTTCCAGCAGTTTAGAAACTTTTGCTCCCCTCGACAAGGTATCTGAAGGGTTGACCTTTCCGGTGCAAAAAAAAAAGTCTGAAGGTGCTGTGAATTTGCGAATTTCTTCAATCCGATTCTTGACAAAAGGTTTGAATTTTTCAGGATTTCCTTTTATCCAAAAAATTGTTATCTTCGAGTCAGACCAGAAATAGCAGGGAATGTCACGTTTCAAGGATTTCAAAATATTAAAACTTAATTTTGCTGATAATACTGCAGCCATGAGCTCCAGCCGAGGCAATGTAAGAGATTTTATCGGAGCAACTCTATTTTTAGAAGCTACAAAGGCCGTTCGAACGTCTTCATTTCGAGATAAAACACGCATGTAGGCAACTGTTCCAAATGCTTTCATACTTGCGTCACAAAAGAAATGAAGTTCAAGAGTCTTGATATCAATATTTAGGTTTTCGGAAAAATAGTGGCGTGGGATTGAAATTTCCGTCAGTTGAGGAACTTCTTCGCACCAGTTTCTCCATAACAAACTTAGAGTTTCGGGTAATCTGTCATCCCAATCAATACGTAACGTCCAAATCTTCTGCATCAAACATTTAATTCTCACTGTAAAGGGACCTAAAATTCCGATAGGATCAAAGATACGTCCTAAGACCTGGAGCACGTATCGTTTAGTGTCAGTTCCTCTAGAAACAAATTTGACTAGATCTCCAACATCAAAATAAAGAATGTCCTTAAAGTTGTTCCATGCTATACCTAAGACTTTGTAAGTCATATTTTCTTCTTTGAGGGGTTCGGCATTATCACTCGAAATCACTCCATGTTTTTTCCACAATTCGCGTAGGGTCTTCGAATTAGTGCGCCACTTGTGTAGTGACAAACTAGCATCTTGGAAAATTGCTATGGACTCTAATGTATGAGATAATGCTTCATCTACAGATGCATGACTACCGATGATGTCATCGACATAAATATTATCATTTAAAAATTTTGTAGTCACTGGATATTTTTCAGTATACTGTTTCAGATGATATTTCAAAGTTCCTGCCAATAAAAACGGACTGCTACTGATGCCTAATAGGACGCGAGTAAATTTATAAACCTGGGGTGCAATAGATTCGTCCGAGGGGTCATCGGTAAAGAAAAAACGAGTAACATCTCGATCTTCTTCTTTGAGCGAAATTTGCAAAAATGCTTGTTTCATGTCCGTTGTATAAGCAATGGGGTGAAAGCGAAATCTCAATAAAATATCAAATATTTCAGAATATAAATTTGGACCTATATGAAGACAGTCATTTAATGATAGACAATTAGAATCATGGGAGGAGGCATCGAAAACTATACGCAATTTACTCGTCTCACGATCTTTCCTAATTATTTCTCTGTGGGGCAGGTAAAATTTAACTTCGTCTTCCTCATCTGGGTTAATAACTGGTTCAATAATTTTTTGTCGTAAATAGTCATCTATCACCTTTTTGTATTCAAAATACAACTCGGGGTTTCTATAAAATCTTTTTCTAAGTCTAGAAAATCTCTCTTCAGCTATCTTCCTATTATCTTTTAAATCCCGCTTTTCTAATTTCCATGGTAACCCCACTGTATATCTTTTGTTTTCATATTTGATCTGAGACTCGAATTGTCTCATAATTTCATTTTCTGTTGGGTCAGCATCTTGCTTCGAATCAATAAGACCTGAAGTCTCTAAGTCCCAAAACTTCTGAATTTGTTCTGAAATCGCGCTATTTTCTACGACTACATTCATCATTAAAGAAAAGTTATTTTCACTTTTTTTTCCTTGTAAACACCAACCGAAAATTGTTTCAACTGCAACTAGTGTTTTGCTCAAATGCTTAATATTTCCCGTTACAACGTTATAATAATAATCAGCACCAACTAAAATTGTAATGGGTTCTTTACTTTCTGGAAAATCCGCTAGTGTCATATTTTTCAACTGTTTCATGCTCTTAAAGTCTTCAACTTCGGGAGGGTAATATTTGATCCTGAAATTTTGTCTGTAACCAATTTCTATTTTTAAGTCCGGAGAGTTTCTGTTGATTAACGTAAGTTTGATGACATCGTAATATTTTTCGATCGGGGTTTTACTTCCAAATGTGTACACTGATAATTTTTCTTTCCTTAGTACTTTACATTTTAATTTATTAGCTATGTTTTGCGTGGTAAAGCTACGCATCGAGCCACAGTCCAGTAAAACGCGTGTACCACAGTTCAAATCTAAATTTTCATTTTTTGCTAACACGTAACTCGTTTGCAAAAGAGTCGTATTTTTATTTCCCATATGCGATACAGCAGAAATTACATTTTCCGTCCCATTGCCCACAAGAGATTCTTTATTAGATTTATCGTTAGCCAAATTGTTAAATTTATAGCAAATAGTTTCATTATGTTTACCGGAACAGTATTTACAATTCCTTCCCGATAAACAATCTTTCAAACGGTGTCTTAATCCAAGGCACAAAAAGCATCTACCTTGATTCTTCAATACGTTTCTCTTTTTTTCAACACTTAAGCGACAGTTGAGAACATAGTGTTCTTTTTTACAAAATAAACAACTGTCCGTTTTCTTATCAGCGAAGGATTCATTTCCATTCTTAGCTGCAACGAAAAAACCGCTGGTGGAATTTAGAGCGCTATCTTGTCTATTAGACAAAGTTGAATTTTTATTCTTACTGTTTGATTCAATTGGCTTCGATCTACACGAATACGTTCGTTCTCGTGTTAAAATTTCTGTTTGCAAGAAATTCAAGAATTGATTTATGTCTCGAACGCAAGAGATTTTCTTATTTTGTCGATTATATTCCAATGCCAATTCATGGGGGATTACTTTCAATACTACTGCTAACAGCATTGCAGAATAGTAATTTGACTCCAATCCTAAAGCGGAAAGGCACCGAACGTTAACTTCTATTTCATTGTGAATCCGTTTTAGCTTTGGAATGTCTGTAATTTTGTAAACAGGAGATAAGTTAAGCAATTTGTTCATATGGCTGTTAATTATGACGTCTTTTTGTCCGAATCGTTCTTTTAATATTTGAAGCGCAGAGTCGTAATTTTCATCTGAAATTTCAAAACCCGCAATTGCATTAGCTGCAGGGCCACCCAAATAACTTTTTAGGTAGTTAAATTTCTCAGTTTTTGAAAGCGTTTCATTTTCATGAATCGAGACTTTGAAAGTGTTGTAAAAGGAATAAAATTGGGTGCAATCACCGTAAAACTTTTGAATGTTCAATTTTGGAAGCTTCACGTGTTTTGTTTCGTATATTAATTTCTCGCTCATGTTCGAACTTATGTTCGCTTGGCTATTATTAGAGGATTTAATTTCCTTTAATTTTCTTTCAGCGCGAAATATTGTGTTCGAAACCTTTTCAGCCCGTATTCATATGCTGATATCAGTTCTTTTTCGTATTCTTCTAATTCTAACAACGGTTCGATATCTTCATCAATTTTCTTTAAAAGTTCTGCTTTAATATGCAATTGATTCAATAGCTCTTCTAGGGTCTCTAAATCTATTTGATCTTCTTTAATTAAACCTTCAATAGTATTCGTTATTTTTGTGACTGCTGTTCTAATAACAGTTCGGTTTTTCTTGAGCTTTTTGAAATCCATTTTGGAAAATAAAAATGTCTCTCTTACCTTTCGTTGTCTTCGCACTAGGTGCTAATCCATATGAAAGTCTTCTAAATCAACAAATGTCACACGCAACCAGTGGCGGCTCGTGCCTTAATTTGGCGGGTGGGCCTGCTCTGTAAAGCTTTCACAATAATATTTATACAGATAAAATGAAGAGAGCTAATGTTGAGTAACAATGAAGTAATGCTGAGCAACAAAATATGATCCTTGTGCAGTTTCTTCATTTCGAGCTTCTCTTCAAGCGTCAAAGTTTGAAATTGGTGTTTTACCAAATAATTCACTTGATTAATATTTTTTTTTTCAATTTCAAGGTAAACAACCTAAATTTAAAGACAACCAACCCATGTAACTAGTAATAAACAACACACAGCATTAATCAAATTACTATTACTGTCTTTATACCAATAACAATCAAGTTGATCGCGCAGTAGTATTAATTTCGATTTAGCTATGCTCCCTTAAACCAAATTACGAAATCGGCAACAATATTTTATCTAGAAACAGTTTCCTTAATTGACAATTTATTCTTCTTGATTATAAAAATCCTTGAATTTTTATTGTGTGAAACCACATTACAATACCTAGGGGCCACATCACATTCATAGTTCAATTCTTTTTTTTTTTTTTTTTGCATTTAAATAAAATGTGTAATTTTTGAAATCTTTGCACGCGCTTACTGATTAATCAATAATTTTTTTTAATGCCATTAAAAAATTCAAAACACTTAAGAATATTTCAATTTTATAAAAAATTATAAGGCTTTTTTTTTGTTTTTGCAGATATTTTCAGAAATCGTTTTTGCTAAATGATCATAATAATCATTTCTTAAAAGCTGTGCATTCGTTTGCTTATCCTATTAAAAATATTCTGTCGTTAATTATGTAAAAAATCATAAAACTTCCATAGTAAATTTTGTTTACAAGGATAAAAAAAACTCTCAACATTTTAGTAATTTATAAAGTGCTTATCCAATGCACAATTTTGTTAAATAGTATATTGTACTGACAGCAAAACGTATTACTTTGAAGCTGTATCTTCAATATAAAAAAAACCTTAACTATTTCAATAACATGGAAACGCACAAAAAAAAAGTTTGAACTTTGAGAGCTTGAATTTAAATTATGCTTTTCGCAATCGCAAATTGCGATAAGACCCTAATGCTCGTTCGGTTTCTTGTTTCTACTAATAGCTTTTATCGCAACCGTAATTTGAGTTCAAGACGTCAAAATTCAAATGAATGTCAGGGGCTGGATGTTGTATGCTGGCTACTTTTTTCATGTAAAAAGGATTGTGTGATTTCGAGAAGGGTCGTTTATAAATAATTTGATTCCGAAGCACATGGACACCTACCCTATAAGCATAGAAAAATAAAATCAAACGACGGATGTAATCCAACGGTCAAGTGAAAACAATAAGCAATTTGTGATTTCCCAAAAAGAAGTTCATCGAGAAAACGCACACCTAGCGTGAGTGACTTAAAGCCAATATTTTTAAAAAATAATTAAGCTAGTGCGTTGAAATTCCCATGATTTCTGAAACAATATGAAGTTTTCAAATAAACAAAACTCAATAGTTCAGTCATTTTTGAGGTAATGTAGCCGCTATGTCTTTTAAGGACTGAAAGCGATGTACCGGGTCTAACAGAAAAAAGTCAAGTTTGTTCCGCGATAGACTATTTTAACATAGAAAATAAATTAATAGAGGCTATTTTACGATTAGTACTTATTAACTTTAGCCAATTATCAGAACAAATCAGAAAATTGAATAGATCTCACCGAATTGAAGGATTTTTGTAAAACTTTCGGACAAATTCAGAGCTTTTAATTAGTACCTCACTTAAAACCGATCTGTGCTACTCGAAAATAAACTGCCCATTCAGAAATTCAGCTCATATTAGTTCCAAGCAGAAAAATAAATTAATAAAAATCTGCATTAGATGCGATAAATCCATAAAATTGTAAATCCCTTTCCGGATTCAAGACAAAAGAGGGACGGAGGAAAAGAAACCTTTTTTTCATTCACGTGGGCTCCCTTTTTTCTGCCCTCCGAGCTGTTTTTTCGTACAAGTGACGTACTTAAAATCCTTCCCCCACCTTCTGCTGCCCGTCCATGGGCTAGAGAATTCTTGCCCACGGAGGATTAATTGGGGTGGTGCGTCTTGCGGTTTTGGTTTGTCTGGTAGAGTCGTCGTGATTGGTTAGGAGCGGAGGTGTGGCTGGGGCAAACCAGTCGAAGCCCCAAGCTTGCAAGCACGAACGCTAACAGATGGAAAACTTCTAATATTTTATTAGCGATATGAAAAATGTTTTAGAGATTTAAAATCTGTTTCACGCCCCCAATTCTTTGTTTTCTGTTGTTTTTTTAACTGAGATACAAAACGTTATTTATGAATAATTTATTTTTCGGTGCACAATTTTTCTGGGGGGGCCAAGCCCACCCGGCCCATAGTGACGAGCCGCCCCTGCACGCAACGAACTAAAGTTGAATGCAAGCGTTACTTTTCGGCCGCTATGCACCATATCGTAAAATGATTCAATGGGTAAACACTTGCCACATCAAATTCAAAAATCGACAAACGAATTGAAGGTTAGAAAAAACATTTTAATTAAGAACTGTTAGTTGAAACGTATATACAGTGCACATAATTTATATCGAAAATTGGGAACATAAGTCCCATCAAAAGGGGTGACTTTCGTCACATCGAATTTCTACATTCATCGAAAGGTGATTCAGTGGCGACTGAACTCTTGATTCGAGTTCATGCTAGGAGGCGTTGAATGGCTGTTGCCATTCCAAATCAAATAATTTTCCACAATATCTTACTATACAAAAATCTTCTGCGCGGACGTTTGTCACAATAAGGCTTTTAAACGGCTGGACCGATTTTGATCAAATTTTTTGTGTGTAATTAAGGGTTGGCAAGCATGGTTTTGAAGCGCGATGGATCGAATCGGAAACGTTTTTGTTAATTAATTAATTAATTTAAACATTCGATGGTTATATCTCCCAAATGATTAATATTTATTTTAACCTATTGTTAAACGAGAACTGAAATAAATATTTAATCCGTTGCCAAACGACAATAAGAAAGCCAGATCTGCTTTTTGTAATGAAATTTCCTACTGTGATATGTTAATTGAGAACAGATAAAACGTAGAGAGAGAGAGAGTAAAGCCTTCATTTCTTGAAAGCAACGATTTTAGGTCCTGTGATATATTTTAAAGTAAAGTACTGGAAGATATTCACGCAAAACGTGTGCTCTGTCGTCGTAGTTGTACCATGTGACCGGATCGGTGCTTCAGGTTTTCCTAACCAAATGATCAGAAAGTACCGTACCCAGCAACATTTGTTTCTTGACTCAAATTCATCTGAATTTTGGCACCAATGTCAAGAATACTTTAAGTATTATCAAACTAATCAGTACACTATTAAAGGAAAAGATGATGGAATTTAAAGACAAAACAAATTTTATTTTCGTCCAGATAAATTGCAACAGGGTAGTTCTGTATACAAAATATCAGTGCAGTGGAAGATCTTTATCTTTGGTGGAAAGAACAAATTAGGCAATATATGAAGTTTAAAAAGTGTTCGTTCAAAAGATCGGACCGCTAATCGGTCGGAGTTGGCTTCGCTCACTGATCGGCTGGGTTAAAGTAACGTGGTGGCTTGGCGAATTTGGCTAAAAAACAATAGAGTTGCGTGATCATTTGTTTATATTTTAAAGCTACTGTCAATGTAATTTATTGTATTTTTTGTTTATTTGGCGAAGTATTTCAAATTTCAAAGAATTGGTTTTTGTTTTTAAAGAGTGTTTAGTCACTTTAGTTGAAGAATGTGTTTGTTTTTGATCGGGAGAGTTAGGGATGAGTGATTTTCGGCCTTTTCAGAGAACTGATTTTACCTTTATCATTTTTTAAACGATATCCTTTCGACTGTTTTTTTTTTCCCATATGGGGGATGTTGCAGAAGATTTTTATCCTTTGAGTATGACTGAAGGAACAAAACATACAATCTATGAAGATCTTTCAAGTATGCGAGAAAAAATTGTTAATCAAACAGCTGCTCAGTGGGCATTAGATAAATCAAGTTGAAACAAATACATGTAGTTATTCTGACACCAAGCATCTTAAAAACATTTTCTTTTTACATATTTTCAACAAAACGGTTCAAACACTTGAAATATTTTAACTCTTTTCAATGTACAAAGTTTGAACAGAACAACGGCTGTCGGGTCCTCTAGTATATATATATATATATATATATATATATATATATATATATATATATATATATATATATATATGGCACTGAGAAGCAAAGGGATGTAAGTGGCAAAATTAAAAATTCGGAGATAACCAGTACAAATGGTAGGTGTACCATTTGTACCTCTTGGGGCAAGAGATGGTACTTAGCCCTGGTAGGTGCTGAAGCATGATTTAAAAAAAAAGTTTCAATTAAAGTCTACCGAGCCCCGCAACTTAAAACGAATTTTACTGAAAACTTGGAAAATGTACACTCACATCCCTTTGCTTCTTACTGCCTCATATGATGAATACCATTAGAGGCCTGAAAACATTTATTTATGCTAACTGTTTGTATTGTTTTCAGTTGATGTGCCAAACTCTACAAAATAAATTCTTGAAAGATTCACAAGACTAAGCCTTTCTCTTCCAAACATACTTGTGGAACCTGATTCATACACGGAGCAAAATTCTACTTTAAGAAGAAAAACTTCTATTCATAGCATCTCATGATCCATTGCAACTACTGTAGCTGAAGTGATGGTCAAGCCTGATACTACATTTTCGAACTTACGTTAAGAAATAGCACTAATATCTCTGTTCGCAATGTTTTATCGGCTATGCTAAATACTGTGGCTAAGATAAGGGACAAGACGGACACAACATCGGACAGGCCTTTCATCAAATCCATGATTTCGCACCCCGAGTTATGGTTTTCAACAGCTGCCATTGTTTTAAGCATCGACGAGACTGATCCGATTGCAGAACATTATTCGAAAGAAAAAACTGGATCTCTTCCTGATATTCCTGCGGATAAAACCGGCGACGAAAATGAATCAACTTTTAAAAAACCTGCATCAAGACCCTGGAGGTCACTTCCCAATTTATATAGCACCGATGCCACATTAGTCGTCCCAATAAACAGAAACTTGGGGGACAACAGGCATATCCTTCTAGTCTTTCGTTAAAGAGGACCAATGACGATGAAAAAGACGTTGAACTTAGAGCAAAGGAACTTGACAGTGCGATGAGAATAAGCCTACTTATACTTTGTACCATTATTTTATGCTGTGTGATTTGAACTATGATTTGACTAATCGAAAATGACTATCCTTTTATGTTGACTATGAACCGAAAATGACAATCCTTATGTTGATTTATGTTGACTGAATTCTCTAATTGATGCCATTGAGCGTTTGTTGAGAACATTTCTATAGTGGCGTCGAAGACTGACACGTTTTGACAAGATGAGACTCTTCGTCTCCCCCTGGAGAACGTTTTTATCCGAAAACTGTCGGACCTATGATTTTTGAGTTTGTTTTCGTATGTTTAATTTGAATCATGGAAAAAAAAATCAAAATTTTATTTTTTTAGTGAGCGAAAAGTTTCTGAATTAAGAAAGTTCATTAAAATATACATTTTTCGGCACCAAGGCGTTTTCCCTTTGTTCCTGAATAATTTTATTTTGAAGATTGTCTCTGAAGTAATTCGTTTATTAAACTACGCCATTGATCGAGTGGTAATGTCCGACATGGTAGGGTGATTGCGCTCCAAGTTTTGATACAACATTTAAGAACGACCAAAAATGGGTATGTAGTTGCGCGCGCTGTTCACGTCCTACATATTTGTTTGCGTTATGATACCACTTTCCACATATCACGACATCACATTTCGTTACCTACCTTCGTCAATTATCCGCAAAAGCAGCAGATTTCAATCGTAACCGATTCGAAACAAATACTCTGAAGCATCATCGTTATCATCCGGCAGATGAGACTCATTAATGTGAATTGGTTTTAATCACTGACAAAGCTGGTGTTATACACTCACCAGCTTACTTGAGCGCCATCAATCTTCATCGCCATGTTGGACAGACTTCGCAGTAATTGGCGTAAAAAAGCGTAAATAAAAGCATGAACGTACAGCAAGGACGGATCCAGAAATTTTTCAACGAGGAGGTGGTTGATATTTTAAATTTACCTCTTAGTATGTATCTGATTTACAACTGCTTGGAGAGGGGGGGGGGGATCTGTGGCATCATTTTTATCTAAACTCTAAAAGAACTAATACATATAGGTTTATCCAAGGAGGTTTGGGAATCTAATCTTTCCCTTTTCCGTTGAAAGAGGTATTCTAAAATTGATCTTTAAAACTTCAATTTCATAATAATTCTGGGGGAGTGTTTAGGAACTCCCTCCTCCAAACATCATCAAAGATGGTCAATAAATTGCGCGTTTTAGGACATCACTTCCGAAAAATTACCGGACAAAAGTCGCTGAACCTATACTTTCCCCTAATTCGACCAGAGATATCTGCAATCGTATCTTTAAGACTCACATTTTGCAAAATGCCATGGGGGAAGGCTTCCCGACTCCTCCCCTCACATCACCAAAGAATGTCTGAAACTTCAGTTCTGAAAAGTCTCCGGGAGGGAGATTCGAACCCAGGGGTGCCCACAGGGAGGGATTATGGCGCAAGTTACGCCATCAAATTTTTTTTTTTGGGGGGGGGGGGACTTTTTTTTCCAGAAGTTTTTTTTTTTTTAGAAAATGAAATTTTTGATTTTTGAAAGGAAAAAAATATTTATACTTATTCAACGCGAAATACATGTATAAACAGTACCTTTTGGACGTACTCATTCCAAAATTTACTAGCCATGTCTCTTCTTTATCTTTACTAATAATAAAGCTGGAAGTTTGTCTTGGGTATCTGGATCTTTGTCCCTCTGGATGTCTGTTACGCGCATAGCGCCTAGACCGTTCGGCCGATTTTCATGAAATTTGGCACAAAATTAGTTCATAGCATAGGGGTGAGCACCTCGAAGCAATTTTTCAAAAATTCGAATTTTGTTCTTTTTCTTTTCCAATTTTAAGAACATTTTGCCGAGCAAATTATCATAATGTGGACGAGTAAATTACCAAACTATCATAACATGGCACCGTAACATGGGCGAGCAAATTAACATAGCAAACTTTCTAGTCAGTCAGCGACACTTTTTGGGCAGTTGAAAACAATCTGCAGCATTATTATCAGTTTTATTTTGAGTTTTCATAAAATATACACAAGTAAAGGTCAAGACTCAGAAATTTTCCAACTGGCTAGGGGCCGTTAGACCTGAAAAACTTAGTGGTCAGCACTGTCGCCGAAAATATAAAAAAACGGGGATGGGCAGTTTTCACTACTTTCATAAAAATAAATAGAACTCTGCGCACTATGAAAAGCAATTATTCAATACATATTTATTTAAATATGTATAGAAATTGCTTTTGGAAAATTTAAGTTAAAATAGGTTTTTGAATTTTTTTTCAAAAAATGAATAAATAACTTAGTAAATGAGAAGTTGGCAGGAAACTGCATTTTAGATGAATGTTTTAGTTTATAGCAAAGCTTCCGAAGCAAATACAATTGCGCAGGTAATAATTCACATTTTTTATGAAAATCATTTAAAAAGAAACATGATTTATTGTACATTTTATGTTATCTTCAATAGTTTGTATTGAGGTAAACTTAAAATTCTGTTTTTGGAAACTTAGGCAAGTAATCTTTCGTCTATTTCCATCTTGTGAATGACCAAACATGGCGTCTACGCGAAAAATGCATGATTCTAAAGAGATTTTTGAATTTGTTATATAAATTAGAAACAAATTCAAAATCCTTAAAATGTACAATTTAGATGAAATCGTCAGTTTTTAGCACATTAGCCTCTAAAGCATGAAGATAAGATATTATCCTGAGATAAAATTTTGCATTTTTCAAGACAACAATTAAGAATTATCCGAAAAAAATGGCACATTTTGCATAATTTTCAACAGTTTGCATTGCAATAAACATCCAGTTTCGTTTATGAAAACGTAGGCACTTAAAGAGTCTTGCATACCAACATCTTGGGAATGACCAAACATTTCGACTACGCCGAAAATTAAAATATAAATTTTTGAATTCGTTGCAAAAAATAATTTAAAAATAAAAATCCTCATGAGATTACACTTTAGTTGAAAAGTTTTCAGCGCTTTTGCGTCCAAAGCAATGAGGATAAGATGAAATTTTAAATATGAAACATTTCATTTCTCAAGAAAATTACTTTAAAAAAAAACGATTCGCTGCACATTTTAAGTTATTTTCATTAGTTTGTAGTAAAATCAAACATCCAATTTTGCTTTTGAAAACTTAGGCAGTTAAGCATCTTATCTACTTCGTTCTTGTAAATAACCAAATATGGCGACTATGTTTCTTGCTGAAATGCTGAAACAACCCATCGCCTTTCCGGTCAAAAAACGATCTCTAAACGATCTTTGCCAATTTGTATTTCTTTTTTTTTTCTTTTATTTATTTATTTATTTATTCTTTCTTTCTTTTTGTTCTTTTGTAAAATTGTCTGCAGGCCGCTGAAAAATCTGCGACGCGCGTCTCGCAGTTTCTGCTGCCGGGCATAGCACATTGGCAAGAAATTCATCATCCATTTTAAAAATATACAGGCGAATCAAATGAACTTTTAATTTTATATTACGGGCCAAGGCCAAGCCGTGCGGGTACCGCTAGTTTTGAATAAACGGATCATGAAGGACGGGATAGAGTCAGTGTCCGTTGCAAATCAGGATCAGACGATTTGATTTGTTTTTAATTTATTATAAACTAGCTGCGTCGCCCGACTTTGCAAGATTTACCTTGAAAATAAAAATTATTTCAAGTGATGTGTGTTTAACACTCAGGCTTGAACAAAAAGAAAAAGAAAATCTGTAAAATTTCCCGACAGATCGCGGAAAAATAACCAGAAAGGAAAAATTTTGTATACCCCGATTACAGGAAAAGCCTCAAAACAAAACCAAGAATTTTATTTGTTCACAGTCGAGGAAAAAAAAAAATCAACAAATCTTTCTTCTCAATGATTTTATTGACGACTAGTGGTACCTGCACGGCTTTGCTCGTAGTAGAAAATTAAAAGTTCTTTTGGTTTGCCTGTATATTTACAAATAATGTAAGGTGAATTTCTCGCCAATTGGTTTGCCCATTTTACGGTTCCATGTTATGATAACTTGGTAATTTACTCGTCCATCTTATGATCGCGATTATCCGCGGAATAGGGTGGTACGGTAACCGCGGATAAGCGAAAACCGCGGATAATCCGAATAATAGGTAAAAATCGATACTTAGTGTATGCAATAGACAAAAAATATTAATGAAAATCACACATTCATTTAAATTATAACTAAAAACATTGCTACATTGCATCTACTAACATTGAATATAAAAAATATAAGTAAAATCTAAAAGCGAACAAATACACAATCATAAAAGTTTCAAACAAAAAAAAAAAAAAAAAAAAAAAAAATGTGAAAGTACACGCGGATAATCCGAGCCGCGGATAATCCGATCGCCGATAATCGGGAGTTTACTGTATTTGCGGAATGTATTTGTTTAAAACCTTGGGTGACAGCTTCTATACATTAGAATGCACTATGTAGTAATTTCAACTTGATGAAATCTAAATTTCATAATTGCAGTACAAAAATATTTATGAAGAAAGAAGTAAATAAAATTGCATGGCTCTTTTTGACAATCAAGTGACACACTTGAATAGAAGACAATTGGTAAAGCTCTTCAAAAAGTGATTGAAAAAATAATGCTGCAAAGTACCTGAGAATATAATCAAAGATATCACGAAATTTGAGGATTTCCTAATTACATCATCAGCTTCATTAACTGGAAAAATGAATTTACCTGGTACGTTTTATCATGCAAAACTTGGAAGATCAAGCAAATCTGTGAGTTTTGGAAGAATTATCACAAGGCACTAAAATTTATTGAAGGAAGACAGTTATTAATAATCTTGCTGAAAGGAATTAATATAGTTTAATGAAAAAATAATAGTTTAAAAAATTTAAAAACACGCTTTTGTAGCAAAATGAACTAAAAAGGGAAAAATAATCTTTGGATGATAGTAGTTGACCAATCACTTAATTTTAATGTAATACAAAAAAGCGTGGGGTGCTGTCCATTTACATTTTTGCTTTTACAACGAATGGAAGAAATTAAAGACAACTGATAAGAAGCCTCCACGCTTTTTTGTATTACATTAAAATTAAGTGATTAGTCAACTACTATCATCCAAAGATTATTTTTCACTTTTTAGTTCATTTTGCTACAAAAGCGTGTTTTTTTAATTTTTTAAACTATTATTTTATTTTTCTGTTTTTTAGTCTTATGTTGGAGAATTATCAGGCGACGAAATTATTTATAAAACGAGTGTAAGGCAATATCTTAAAGTTAAGACAAGGAGACCCCGATGGGAAGCTACTGTGAGTCATCGATGTATGTTTGCGGAAATCATATTTATATTACTTTGAAAATTTGAGATGCATTTGAATAAAAGTTTTCTTCAACAATGGTCTGATCAGCAATGAATTTCCATTTGAAGGCTCACCTAAATTTTGGCATGAAATTAGTTAAAAACAATTATATTTCATGTTCTAATTACCTTGGAACATAGGAACAAATTTTGTCGGATGCAGAAAAATTAAAGGTTTTTGTAGATATTTTGAAATAATTTTTGCGAGCATTTTTTAATGTATTTTTTAAATTTTTTCCTTTTTCACATCGTTGGACTTATGCCAAAATATTGATTAAAATTGGAGGAAACTAACAATTAAAAGAGTTAATTAATTAATTTGATTATAGAATATTGCATTGTCATCGGGTCTGAGGTCGCGTGCCAAATTTCAAAAGAATCCGATCGAAGGAAGTGGGCGAAATTTGAGCTGAAAGATTCCGTTACAAGATACATATATACGTACATACATACAGGTGAAGCTAATAAAAGCGTATTTTGTAGTAAGTTACCGCCCTAAAGCCAGGGCTAAGGCCGAAATGCTTAAAATACACCGCCAGCTCAGTTATTCCATCCGAGGACTACAGTTTCGTGCTTTTTAGCACTCATCAGCCCGGAATAGGAATCACATGCCTTAGCCCTGGCTTTAGGGTGGTAACTTACTACAAAATACCTTAACTTTGCCATCAATCTTTGAGTTGAACCGCACCATTGTTGCGGTCGCTCATCTGGTTTGCTAATTCTGCATTAGCTACCAGTTTGTTTGGCTCTCTTGGCTCCCTTAAGAGATTTTTCGCCTCCAGCTCTTGTGATTTCTATTCCGGGCTGATGAGTGCTAAAAAGCACGAAACTGCAGTCCTCGGATGGAATAACTGAGCTGGCGGTGTATTTTAAGTAATAAAAGCGTGTTAATAAAAATAACAACCATTGAAGATCAATTTCAACTCCTGTAGAAAGTTGTCGAAAACATTGCTTTGCTTATACGAATAGCAAAAAATAGTTTGGTAGGTACTAGCACAAATCACATCCATTGTGATTTAAATATAATTGTTGTATTAAAATTTTCAATTTAAAAAATGCTCAAGGAAATAAAATTGCATTGCTTTCTTAGCCTTTTTCTTTCCTTTTGTATTTATTGCGTAAAATCAAATATTACCGAACTTTGAGGATGCTGAGCTATCCTCTAAAAGTTAAAATTATAAGCTCAAACTTAACAGCATTCATTTTTTACATAAATGGAACCAAATAGGAGAGTAAGACCAAAATTTTTTTTAAGAGGGCCTTTATTGGACCACCCTAATGCACATACTTTTTCTTTTCTTTTTATAAATATGTTAATTACTGATTATATAAAGAAGAATTGCGGTATCAGGTAAAAATCCCGTGAATTCGATATTAGTATGTTAATTACTGATTATATAAAGAAGAATTGCGGTATCAGGTAAAAATCCCGCGAATTCGTAAGTTGAGCAAGTTAAATACATTTCTTCACACCTAATACCTAATAAGCCCATAATATTTCTCTGGTAGCACTTAGTTTAAACCGTTTTATATATGTTGCGGATAAACGAATTAAAATTACATATTACTGCAAACACGTGTTTCGAATTTTAAAGGAACCCCTTTTTCAATGCAAAGTGAGATTTTGGAAGCTTTTACCGGATGTCTTTACGTCCAAAAGATCACTATTTTCAGGGGTGCCCGCCTAGGGGGGGGGGGGGGGGTAAAGGCGCAGACTGTGTTATTGAAGTTTTTAGGGGTGTGTGTTTTGAGGGGTATTTTTCATTTGGGGGGCTCTTGCTTCTTTTTTTTGGGGGGGGGAGGTCTTTACGATAAGAAAGGAGAGTACGCGCCCTTGCTCTTAGGGCCCCTGCCATTTTGCATTGAAAAAGGGGTTCCTTGAAACCGAAAAACATGTCGGTAGTAATCTGTAATTTTGTGCTACAATATGTTGGTTGCAAACGTTACAGAACACCACATCCCAGGGGGTGCCCAATGCCCATCCTCCCCCAAGCTAAATGGCTCAAATTCCACCCCCCCCCCCCCCCCAAAAAAAAAAAAATCTCGCTTTCAAATAAGGTTAAAGAGGTAACACTGTTTAGAGTTTCTAATTCCCAGGCAATCTAACGGGGGGACGGGGGGGGGGGGGGGTAACGCAAACTACTGCCATTTGAACCGAAATATTGTTCGGTTGTTAACACGTATCACCTCCCAAAACTTACATTATGGCTTTTGAGTAAAAAAGTTTAGAGATATTTTATTTTTTGTTCAAATGTATGAAAAAATACAGAGAGGGGGGGGGGGGGATTCACCTTTCTGGTTTGGGATGGAGTCATTACTGAATGTAAGCAATTTGAACCTTGTCGGAAGTACGCTGCTCGACATTGAAAATGCAACACCAAGAAGGAGTGTTCTGAAATTTATGCAAATTTTAGAGTAGACGTACATCACTGAGTTATGTAAATGATGTGAAATGCGCAGCTCTCCGACCCACGTGAAGTAAGGTATAAGAGAAGGAACTCGCAGAATGGGCAACATTCCTGTCGTTATTTCTGACTGGAGAATCGTCGAAGAAATTTTGTTTTTGTCTTGGAGGATACGTGTAACACGAGAGAATGCCAGGTTGATGTTTTGATGATTGATGTTTCTATTTTTTTTTTCTTTTGCACTTTATTTTCTGTAAACTAATTAAATTACTGTTCATAAATGAGCTGATTTTTTTTTTTTTTTTTTTTTGAAATAGCAACTAAATTTATCTAAGCTTTTAATAGCATGTAACTAAATGTATCAAAGTAATGTTTTATATTGAACATTTATTCAATGTAAACATTCAACTTATTTATGCAGCTGATTTTAATCTAGTTACATAGAAGTTAAATTCTTGATTAAAATATCAATTTGTATGCATGAGTTTATTTATTAATTTATTTTGATACTAGTTGTACCCGCACTTCTTTGCCCGTAATAGAAAATTAAAAGGTCTTTTGATTCGCCTGTATATTTACAAATAATGTATGGTGAATTTTCTCGCCAATTGGCTTGTGCCCATGCTACGGTTCCACGTAATGATAATTTCGTAATTTACTCGTCCATCTTATGAGAATTTTGTTCTTAAAATTGGAATAGAAAAAGAACCACATTGAATTTTCAAAAAATCGCTTCGAGGCGCACACCTCCATGCTACAAACTAACTTTGTGCCAAATTTCATGGAAATTGGCTGAACGGTCTAGGTGCTATGCGCGTGACAGAGATCCTGACAGACAGAGGGACTTTCAGCTTTATTATTAGTAAAGATTAGTAACCACGTGTCCCTATGTTGATGCTTGTGCAAATGAAAGCAGGGTAGGCAAGGTTTTTACCATCCTGTTCAAAACCCTTGTGTCCAAAACTGTACGAAAGTGTCCAAAACTATTTCTTTGAGAAACTATATTTTGCGAGAAAATATCAGAAACGGAACAAAATGTGTCAAAAATACATTTTTTTTTTGGACTTTTTACAAAATTTATTTAATATGAACATTTAAGTATATGCAACTTATTTATGCAGCTGATTTTAATCTAGTTACGTAAAAATTAAATTCTTTATTCAAAATTTCAATTTGTATGCAGTGTTTTTTTTTTTTTTTTTCTTTTTCCATAAACCACATTTTTCAACATATATGCATGTGTGCATATGAATGAGTTCAAAATATAGTACAATAATTGACTTAAATACGATAAACTACAATTTTTCGTAGTTACAGAATGTATTATATTAAAAATATGAGTTTTATCATTAATTTCTTGCTCTTTATTCTATGGTTTAAAATAAAAAAAATTCCTTAAAACATCATGTAAAACTTATTTGCAAAAACCATTAAAAAATCAAGCTTTTTTTTTTCACCTAAATATTGCACATTTAATAACATTCCTTTGAGTTATAAATGGAACTGAAATTAGTTATCTTGGTAGTGCTGTGGACTTCCTTTCATAACTCTACCAACTGTTACATAAGGAAATTTTTAGGTAATCAAGTTATTCGCAATTTTTTAAAGTAAAATGGTCTTTAAATGAACATTTTGGAGAAAAATATTATCAAATATTCATTAATTAAACCTCATTAATATCGATATTTATACATTACGAATAATGCAGTAAATACCAATAGATTAGATTACACATCTTTAGCTTTAGCATACTTTTGGACAGTTTTAGACAGTTTTGGACGGTAAAAATCACCTGTCTTGTCCTAAACCAGTTTTGACAGTCCAACCCTGGTTTCCCCAAGTTAGATCTAGATACTTAGTTCAGGATGTCTAAGTAAGAGTATGGCGGAAAGGTTATAGAAAATCAATATAGCTCTTGTATAGGCTTGCCAGATTTCTGAAATGTTCAACCAGTATACCTGTCCCCTCCCTCCCCCCCCCCCCACGTAGCAAGTAGTCAAAAGGGTACACACCCCTAGGGAGTTTTTAGAGTTTAGAGGGTTGCTCATTCTCAATGCTACAAATTAATTATGAGCCTAAATCAGGGGAAATAAAAATTAAATAATACATGACGCAATCACACACACACAGATACATTTAAACATTTTATTTCCTACACGTTGATATTTTAAAGTTATTTTAGTAAGAAGGAAAACTTTGAATGAGCAATAAAAAATTGAACAATATTTACGTGTTCTTTACATTGACCAGGACTTTTTTAGAAAGTCTTTTTTGTTTTTAATCTTGTTGTAAAAATCCTCACAAGCTAATCCAATATTAATTTTACAGGTCAACGTTACAAATCTGTACCTCAGAGGCAGACTAACGTAAGTCCATAATCGTTACTTTACAAGAGAAAAGAAAAACATTTATCTGGTGCATGCAAAGGATTGGGATCACGCTCTTTTAACACTGGTAAATAATTACAGATGACTTCTCTTTTTAAGAATTACGTTTGCATGGCTTGATGCGAACTAGGATTATACATACAATGCAGTAACAAGCAGAAAATCGAGATTTTTGAACTTACGTCAATCTGGCTCTGAGGTACAGAAATGGCAGATATTATTTTAATAATCCTGCACAGTTAATTGTTTTAAGACTTTTTCGGTCATCTGTAACCAAATTTATCTTTTACTAGGACAGGAAGTAAATCGGCGGAGACACCGGGATTTTTTCTGAAAACCGGGAACTCTGACAAGCCTATTCTTCTATGATTAAAGTGAGGGCAAAACGTTACTAATTAATTTTATAAGCAACTAGCAGTACCCGCACAGAGATGCCCGTGCTAAAAATTTAATGGAAATCCGTTGAATAAAAAAAAATTGACGCCCCCTCCCCCTCTGATGTGAAATGATCGTTTTTCTTTGTATAAAATGCGTACACACCTTTTCGAAAAGAAAAAAAAACTATTTAGGTTTCTTTGGAGTTTAAAACTTTTTGTCAAATCATTAAATTAGATTTACAGTTGCTTTAAAACTCGATTTAGCGAGTGAAGCGGTTTTTACTGCAATTTTAACTATTTCGCGAAATAAACAAAAAAAAGACATCAAATAATATCTTTCAAATGTAAAAATAATTCCGCAGCTCTATTGTTTATCGCCAAACTTGCGCAGCAACCACGCTATCATAATCCCCATCCGTCTAACGAAAAATAAAAAACATCCCTTGGAACATTCAAAAATCATCGTCAGAAAAAAGAAGAAAATGTCGTACATTTCACTCGGATAAAAACAAATCAAAAGTTTCTTTTCTTTCAAAACAAATTGCCAAAACAATGAATTACATTAATGGTTGCCTTAAAACAATAATCCTAGACTGAACTGCTCAGCACCTAACGTGCCAAGCGACCACGCTACCGGCAATAATAGGCAATTTACATGAAATTTGGGCCTAAATTTGAATAAAAAAAGAACTATTTATCGGATTTTTTTCGAATTATAGCCTATGTTACTCAGTAAGAAAGCACCTTTCATATAGCGAAAGAATTTTTCAAATAGGTGCAGTGGTTCCGGAGATTACCTCGAACATATAAACACACAAAAATCCGCCCTCTCTCTTTATAATATTAGTAAAGATAAAAAGAAGTAGTATTTCAAATGTTTACTTCAAAAAAATTACAATAAATTAGAAAGATTACTACAATGGCTTACATTTTATTACCTACTTGCAAAGTTCTTCATTCACTTAAGTAGTAAAAGTTGAGCAGATTAACTTTTTGACTGTGTTTCGAACTAAGCCAATTTTTTGCTTATTCTGATATCTCACATGGTGAACTCTGTACCACTCTGCATGGTAAGTAAAGCATTCCACCTCTATTATTATGTACTTACAGAGGCGGCGATTGGGACTGAAAAGTGTGTGTGTGGGGGGGGGGGGGGACCAAAAAAAAAAAGACAACTGAAAGCAATAGGATTTCTAGTAGCAGCAAAAATATGAAAGAAAAACAAAAGAGAAAAAAGTACAAAACTTTGCTAAGGCTAGTTTTAAGAGCATATGAGTGGTAACTGATGTAAATCTAACAGCTTAACTCACGTTATTCTTAAAATTTTGATGAATTATGTACACAATAACTTTCCCCAAAGAAACACTTAGGATGGTAGGTTGGATGTGATTATACTTACATTATGTACCCTAAAGTATTTAAAGACAGGGTTGGCTTTTTGCCGGCAGAAACTAGTTTTTGCCCTGCCAGTGGCAGAAACTGGTTATAACCGGTAAAAACCGGTAGAAACTGGCAAAAACTAGAAAATGTTTTTAATAGCTCTAGTAATTACTTAATGACAGGCAATTAAGTAAAATAAAACATATAACTCCATTTCGTCATTGCAAAAACTTAATATAATAGCTATTTAATAATTAGTGTAAAAATATGTTAAATAACAAGACTGACATTTCCAAAGCAAAGTAAAATGTATTATAGTTGAAATTGCTATGTGTTAGAAATTTTAGCCTTGTAATGTTGTAAGTAACAAATTTTTCAGTTTGTTTATAATTATTTTGTTTGCATTCAATATAAAGTGTAATATATCAAATATTTAAACAAATACAGATTTTTTTTATTTCATTAAACTCTAAAATTCAGGAACTTGTCATTTTACACTTAATATAACAGAATAAAGCCATTCTCAAAGAGCTCCTGCTGCTGCAACTTACTGTGCTGATTTAGCAAACAATGCAATAATAGAGCTTGAAACGAAATATGACTGCAAAGTATTATCTCTAGTAACTGATAATGAACTCAAGATGGAGTTAATGAGGAAAATTATTGAAGAAGATATGCCATCTGTTACAACTTATGGGTGTTCAGCTCGTTACTTAAATCTTCTTGAACTGGATATCACACCAGATTCTCTCATTAAACATGTGGTTTCAGTCCAGAAATATTTCAGAAACCATCACAGGCAAGGAGCTTGGCTAAAGAGTATCCAAAAGCTGTGAAACCACATATACCTTGTAATAGGCGGTGGAATAGCTAGGTGGACTGCTTAGAGTCGTTTATGAAGAATCGCCCATATTATTAACAAATACTAGAAGAACATGAAGATGATATTCATGACAAAGGTATTGTTTAGATTATAAATAATCAGATGATTCACAAAAAAGTTAAACACTTGCTGCTGCAGATAAAACCTGTTGCTATTGCTCTGGATTCAGTTTAAGAACTGCTCAATTGCAGAGGCTTGCGATGTTTGTATTCGTTTAACAAAAGATGCTCTTATGTGTGCTTTTGAGAAGGAAGTGATGCACAAATTTATTCAAGCAGTTACTGATAACCATTTACTCCTCTATATGCTCCATCCAAAGTATTTGGGAGTAAATTTATCATGTAATCAAGAAGAAAGTGCCCGAACTTTACTCGCAAATATTAACCCTGATTATGTACCTTATACTATAGCTTTACAAAACAAATTGATCCCTTTTCCCGAAACCTATTTTTCCAATCAAGTTGTAACAACTACTCCAGCTATCGCATGGTGGTTCAATTTGAAAAAATGTGATATAGATGAAAGTTTTGTGAATCTTGCTTGATTTTTGATGATACTGCCTGCTAGTTCTGCTGGGATTGAAAGAATCATCGCAAATTTCTCCTTTGTGCACAACAAATTGAGAAATTGTTTAGGTTTAGAAACTTCGTCAAAACTTGTATTTTGTTAAGGTTGCTGCAGTGTGAAAACAATGTAAAATTTGATTTAAATAGTCATAGTGTTGTAAATAAATTGTATTTGGGTTAATATTTAATTATTTTTCTTATACATTTTCTATTGTATGTCAGGAATTGCATTTATGTCATTTTTTGAGTTTCTGCCAGTTTCTGCCATAAATGTGGCAGAAAAGGGTTTTTGCCATGCCGGTTTTAACCGGTTTCTACCAGTGGTTTTTACCGCCTCGGCAGAAACCTGCCAACCCTCTTTAAAGATGTCACAAACACTTGGTAATAATTTCATTAAGTAAGGCTTGTTTAAGTAAAAGAATTGATTCATTAATATCTAAACAATGAATACATAAACTAAAAAAAATTTGAAAAAAAAAAAAAAAACAACTTCAAAATTGCTCTAAAAAGTGAAAAATAATTTTATTCTTTAAACACCATCAATAATACTTTTAAACATAATTTTTGAAGTTGGCGCTAAAACGATCGATAAAATCATTCACAGCCATAACTCAACTACAAGTATAAATTTAACCAGGTCCAGTTTCTTCACTACCACATGCATTACGCATTGATGACAGCATATTTGAGTAACGATATAAATGTTTCGTTCCTAACTTTGGATGATTTTTTGATAAAAATATGAACGAAGCATGGTTACACAGGATTTTACTTTTTGTTTTTGCGCCAACTTCAAAAATTATGTTTAAAAGTATTATCGATGGTGTTTAAAGAATAAAAGTATTTTTCACTTTTTAGAGCAATTTTGAAGTCGGTTCTATTTTTTTTCAAAAATTTTTTATTTCATTCTTTTTAGTGTAAATGTAGATATTTCAGTAAAAGTAAGAAGTTACCTAGTAAGAAGTTCGGCTCTATATCACTGTATTGCTTTAGAAAAGCCTTTATTCAAAATTATCATTACAATTACTATTAATGTTTCTGTTATATGGCACCAAACTTTTATAACAATGAGTTTCACATTGTCCCGTAGATGAAGATAGCGAAGACAATGTGAAAGCCAAATGAAGCGAATACTCTTTAGTCTCAACTCGAGATCTTTATTCAGAACCACGAATGAACGTTACATCTCCTTATATACAACTTGAGAAAGTGCTGGAACTTTCCAGACTTGGAAAGATACAGAAATTAATAGAACATTCGAAAAAATACGGGAAACAGTAGAAACGAAATTTTAGCAATATTCACTTTGTTCTAGTCGGGATTTGAACCCGGGTCGCTCGTGTGGGAGGCGAGAATTCTACCACTGAGCCACCGTTATCCACGGATGAAAAGTGCGAACTTCGCTACAATATCATTTTAACCATTTAATAGGGAAATTGCATAAAATTTACTGTTTTTTGCCCATAACTTTTTTTCTAAAGAACAAATATGGTCAAACAAAGTAATGGGACCTAAGTTGATCCATCCCCTATCCATTAAAAAAAGAATCATCAAAATCGGTTCACTAGGTGAGACGCTATGAGTGGACAAACAAAAAAAAAAAAAAAAACATACATATGGTATGAACTGATAACCGCCTCCTTTTTGAAGTCGGTTAAAAAGTTATTGCTTGTGCTAAATAATGTTTCGTAAATAGATATAGAAAGTAAAATAAATAATTACGATCTGAAAATTTTGACAGTTCTGCTTTTCTTATAATTTCTAGTCTTAGTTTCTAAATTGGAAAAAAAAATGAACCATAAAAAGGGAGGCAGTTGCCCTCCCTTGCACCCCTCCCCCCCCCCCCCCCAATCGCCCGCCACTGTGTACTTTGCTTTGACATTCTATAGTATCCTGTTAATATGCATTTTGTGTTTTCATTTCTAAAAAAAAAAACATTTTTACAAGAAAGACAAAATTATTAGTTTATTTTTAATACATATCCTTAAGTGTATTCTTGAATTAAAGCATTAATTCATGCTAAGAGATGTAAATTTTTGGAAAGTTTTGAGGCACTGGAAAAAAAAAAGTTTTTTTTCCTGGAAAAAATGGAAAAATTGAATTTTAAGAATTATGTATTTAACAGCTATACAGTCAGACCTTGATATAAGGTCACCCCTTGGAACTTCACGAAACTGACCTTATAAGTGGGATGAACTTAAAACCGATTCATATATACATGTGTTTAAGGAATAAACATATATGTAAAGAATAAGCATGTATAATATATATTAATTTATTTAAAACGTTTAAAAATATCAGTAATTAGGTTATAATAATTTAATAGATTTGAACCAATTAAAACCTTTGAAATCAATAAGAAATTTTAAAATGATTTTCTAGAAACTTCATGTAGAGTAAAGCTGCTTACAAATATGCCCAAGTCGAGAACTGATGTGCAACTTACCTAACTTAAAATTATCATTAATACTGAACTAATAGGTTTTTCTTTAACTTAAGCACAATGGTTTCTAATTGTTTTCTGAAAATTTTCTTCGGCTTCTCATGACTGGTGAAAAAGTACAATATGTACACTCTGAGTTCCCTTGTTATTATTTTATATTTTAGTGTCTTTGTCGTAATACAGTCGAACCTGTCTATCTCGAATTTCACGAGATGGAAAAAAATTTCGAAATAAAGAGGTTTCGAGATATGGAGGTTTTGAGAAACTTATTGAAATTTGGAATCTGATGATGAAAATTTTTGAATTTTATACCAAAGACTAAGCATGCGAAATATTAAAATTCTTCCACAATAGTTTTGTTCTACTATTTTATACTAAGCACTTTATTGCAAGTTTAAGAAATCATTTCGACAGTAATGAAAATTAGCATACCTTTTGCAAGCAAAATATGTAGTCTTTTATTGTTTTTTGGTGCCTGATTTTTTTTAGATTCAAATATCCTCTCTTGAGGTTGACAATGGCTGAAAACCCATCTTGCCCTATTGTACATACTTAACTTGGCGGCAATTCCATTTTTCTTCATTAATGGATTGCCCTCCAAAAATTCTAGAAATTTCACTTTTTCATCATTTGAAAAAATCTTTAGCTTTCTTTTCACGCCTATCATCTCGGTTTTCTAAGTAATCACAACTTCAAGCAAGAGATCACTCACGGATCAGTACCTAAACCAGATAACAGATAATCAAACGGGTTTTAATTTGAATGATCTTCAATTACGAACTTGAAAAAGTCACCCCACATGTCAAATCTGTCAATCCCAGCCCTCTCCTCATTGTCCCATTCCCTGTCCTCTGCTCTGCTTCCGAGAAAGTGGTCGAAATGACTGTCCTTTCGTTAGTCTTTCTGAAAAAAATAATACCTAGGTGCATTTCTCCTTTTTTCCCCCTGCCCTTGAGAATAGTGCTACTGTTTCTGTGTTTAAGGAAAGTTGTTCGCTGTTTTGAAGATTGCTGGGCTTCGAATTCGAAAATGTCAGCATTGCTGGAATTCGAGATATAGAGGTATTCGGGATTTTTTTTTCGAGATAAACATGGAAAATACATTAAATTTTGGCTGAAAATGAAGGGAAATTAAAACATTTCGATATAGACAGGTTTTCGAGATAAGCAGGTTCGAAATAGACAGGTTCGACTGTACTTACTTTCTTCTGCATTTGGTACACTATATGCTACGTTAATAGGAAAAACAACTTTTAACTTTTTTAGGATCGTATGTTACGAAAAATTCTTGGAAGTGAATCTATTAAGTACTGAAATCTTTTAAAGAAATCAAACAAAAGTGAGCTTATAAGCGATTTACATATTAAAACTTGACCATATATCCGATAAGATATAACATAGAATTTCTCTTCAATGAGCGGGGACTTTAGAAAAGTGACCTTATATGCGGGGTGACCTTATAAGAGAGTGATCTTATATCGAGGTCTGACTGTATTTTCTATAAAAACATGAAAAATGTTTTTAAAATTTTAAGATCTCTACAATTCATATTAAGTTTTTTTTTTCTTTTTTAAAGTGTAAAGTAGGTGAAACTTTCATAATTAATAAACAGAAGCTTTCTTCGTTCAAAACACCAAAAATTATCCAAGTTAGTCAAATCACCATGAACTATTAATTTTGAGAAAGAAGTGACTTTTGTAAATTGTTTAATCAAGTGCCTTGAAAAATTTGCTTTTCTTTTCCTAAATAAATTGTAAGATTTCACAGAGAGTTGCATTCTTTTCCACTTTGAGTTTGTGACATATATTTATGTACGGAAGCACACATCAAATGGCGATATATGCGCATTAAAATTTTTATTTACGTATTTCCACTAGTTTACATTATTGATGCAATAATTCTGTTCTGTGCATACATTTACTTTGTTAATAAGAAAAATAGACAATACTTTAGTGTAAAGGGAAAGTAAATTATCTTATAGTTTACATTATCAAAACATACTACACATAAAACAAATATTTAATCAAAAAAAAAACTTTGAAATGAAAGAATAATAAATTTCTGAACACAATTTTCTTGTAGAAATTTTCAATTTTTTCCAGAGTAAAAATAAACCCTCTTAGGAAAAACCGAAAAAAAAAAAAAAAAAAAAAAAACCTTTTCTACCCTAAAATTTCCTCCCCCCCCCTCACAATTCTTATCTCTAGTCATGCTCTTTTTCAGGGATGCACAACCTTTTTAAGACAGAGGGCCACAAATAGAAGAATTCACTGTGTTTAAGGACATTTCAAAATGTGGGGGGGGGGGGGGGGGGCGTTTCCAAATCATAAAAATGCATGCACAATGTGTTTAGCACTGCATTTGGAGCTATATGTGCAATTTTGCAATATGAAGCCAATTTCTGCACTCATGCAGAGATAATGGTAAAAAATCCACAAATGAAAAATTTCACATAAAATAAAGCTTAAAATTAGCAGGTCAATATACTCATTATTTTAATTTTTCTTAAATAAGCTGTATAACTAAAAAAATTAATTTTAAAAAATTTAAAATTCAGATAACCTTAAGAATGACACAATAATTCATTGGTATCATATGTAAAATAGTGCTGAATTTTCATTAAAATTTGTAGTGCTTCAAGTACGTAGTTAGAAAGATGCAAAACAAAAAAAGGCTTCCATTTGAATTTTGTTCCCAGTTTTGGACTTGCTTAAATTCATAACACAAATTTGTTTGCAGATGTATTTGCTGCCAAAGTGGCATTTACAGCTGCATTCAAAGAGGCAAATTTTTCTGGCAATGAATAAATAAAGGAACCAATCCAGGATTTTTATCTTTCTGACAATTTTTGTGAAAATTTAATGTCAGCATTATAGTTTTGTGAATTTTATTTCCAAGTCTATTTTTTAGTATTAAAAAAGCAAAAGAATGAAAAACATTAAAAAAACTAAGGGAGCGAAAAAATTCCCTTGTATTATATCTAAGTAGGCTTTGTACTGTGTACTGTTTTGGAAAAAATCAGAAAAATAGCTAACCAGAAACGGATGCTAAAAGATTGCTGCACAATCACAAGCAATGCACCAAGATTAGCTAAGCATATCTTCCAAGAGGAAACCAAAAAAGAAACTAGTATGTTGTGGCCATCACGAAACTTTCTTCTATATTTTTCTTTTTTTTTCTGATCCCTCCCCATGCTTGACGAGGAAGCAATATTCCCAACAAAAACAAAATTACACATGAAAAAACTTGACGACCATCCCAATGTCTGCATTATTGCAAAAGCAAAGCAAAGAGCGAAAATTGAAAGTTATTTTAAAAGCCTTGCTTGAATTAATTACAAATATTTTATTTGTTAACAAACATAAGATGGCAACAGTTAAAAATTTTAAATCATTGAAATAATATTTCCGATCATTTCCATACAATTAAAATCACGAGAAATACGCAGACGATAATCTATTACGATTTATCTTTCTTATTGTTGCACTAATAAAGCTATTTTTATTCGCTAAAAAATAATGATAAGAAAAATAAATCAGCACCTCTTGGCGCGATTGGCGCCAAAATTGAACCAAAGCCTGTTTACATATGGATTCACATATATTCCAAATTTCAACCAGAACGTAGCATTACTTCTTGAGATAGGGCACTCACAATGGAAAAAAAGAACGGGCGATTGCGCTACCCCCTTTTTAGCTGTTGACACCAAAATAAAATCAGCCTTTATACCCACTAAGGGCTACTTGCCGATAAATTTTTCTTTCATTCCGTTCATTATTTCTTGAGATACAGCAGTCACAATTGACGACAAAAAACGTTCTATAGCTCAACCCCCGTTTGAGTTATTGACACCATAATTGAATCAGCACCTGTTCCTGTTACTGGCAACATATGGACCAAATTTTGTTTGATTCCGCCAGTTACTTCCTGAGGAATAGCAATCACGCGTAACTCAAAAAACGTCCTATTGCTCCACCCCCCTTGGAGGAATTCGCGCCAAAAACCAATGGGCACAAGTTCACATAGGGGCACATATGTGTACCAAGTTTCGTTCAATTTCATGCGGTAGTTTTTGCTGTAGAGCGGCCACAAAAAACTGGTCACACACAGACGTGACACACATACACACACATACACACACACACACAGACAGACAGACATTTTCCAAAAATAGTCGAAATGGACTCAGCACACCTCAAAACGTTCGAATCCGTCAAAATTCGAAATTCGAAAATTTGCACGAATCCAATACTTTCTTCTATATATTAGATATAGAAGAAAGTAAAAATTGTAAAACTCTACGAAAATGCATTCAAATGTATTTATTAATCTAATCAGCTCAACACTCCATTTCCTTAATAATTTTCATTTTGATGAAGTTGACGCTTTTTTGTTACACTCTTTCTGTTAGTGCGATTTTTGGGAAAGTGGTAGTTCTAAATAGCAGAAAAATCTATCTCTACTGGTCGTTGAAACTGTAAACAAGAAGGATAAATAAAAAATGTTGCACAAATTAGTTTTAAAAAATGTTAAAAAAAAAAAAAAAAATTAGCAAGTTTTTTTTTTTTTTTTGCATTTTTAAAGAATTTACTGCGGGCCAGTTCAACAGGCTTCGCGAGCAACTTTTGGCCTGCGGGGCATACGCTGTACATCCCTGCACTTTTTACTTTCTTCTATCTTACTAATATTATAATATGCGAAAGTTTGTCTGTATGGATGTATGGATGGATGTATGGATGTTTGTTACTCTTTCACGCAAAAACTATTGAACGGATTTTGATGAAACTTTACAATAATATAGCTTGTGCATCAGAATAACACATAGGGTAGTTTTCGTCCCGTTATGGGGGGCAAAACCCCCTTAGGGGGGCAATAAGACACAATTTTTGTATAAATTCTCTAATATTGGGATGAAAAAATACTTGCACATATTTACATTATATGTCCATCGAAAGCTCTGATTTTTCTGCTGAAGATGGCACCTGTTCGAAATTTCTAAGTAGAATAAAAAACGAGTTATGAGCTTTTTAGATCCATGTTCGAAGGCTTTCCTCAACTCAATACAGTATTTAGTGTATCATCTCAACTCCCAGTCGACAGCGACGATTGTTGTATTGTTGACTTTCTTTGCTTTTCGTGATTGTTCAAGGCTTTTCTCAAGTCAAATCTTGAAGTAAGATTTTTGCACAAGATTGGCAAATAATACATGATTTGGCTGATGATTTTCCATTTAAACGGAACTTTAATGTAATTAATGGTTTTCGTTATTATTTATGCTGATTGAACACTTACTCATTATCCAAACAACCAGCAGATCGCCAAAATTTTTGCAGAAAGATTTCCGTAGCTGATGCATTTGGCAGTTTTTTCAACGTTGCTGTTTTTGAAGCCGAAGACTACGTCATAATGTTTCTCAGCTTTCACCATGTAAACAAAATATCGCCAATCAAAGAATTTTCAAAAGACTTTTTATTGTGTTAAATAATCCAGCAACTAAATTAGGCAAATCCATAAACAGCACAAAAACTTCCATTAATTTTCCTTTTAGCACAATTTCAAACAATCACCAAATTTTATTACTTATTTTGGTAACATTTCGGATGAAACCGTTTAGCGCCATTTTATGGTGACCAAAAATATCTCAGCATCTGGCGACGATATCTCTGTAACGAAAATTAATATCATATCGTTTTACAAACTAAGGAAAGAATGGGGGAGCATCATCGAAGGTACCCCGAAACGACTTTCGCAAATTCGGTAAAATCGCACCAAGAGCCACAATGATTAAAATTTCCCGAAATAACTAAAAAAAAAAAAAAAATAAGGGGATTACGAGCGCAGCTACTTTTTTTTAGTCACTTCGTACTTCATTAGCCATACAGAGAAGGTTTTAGACTCCATGTTAAAAAAAAAAAGTATCAACAGATTAATCTTTTTAAACATGAGAAGATTAATTTCATGTTTTTTAAATTTGTATATGCTTAAATATAGTGCTTTCGTTTCTAAATCAATACTACTTTGTTCTTTATACTTATTGCTATTTTAGTTTAATGGGTAAGGAAGAAACTCGATTTTTAATCACGTCAAAAAGATGTGTTTTAAATTCTTTCACTTAAAACAGAAAACAAAAGCAAGTAACGATTTTTTCTAATAATTATTACTGACCCAGGCAACGCCGGGTATTTTTGCTAGTATCTAATATATAGAAGAAAGTATTGGATTCGTGCAAATTTTCGAATTTCGAATTTTGACGGATTCGAACGTTTTGAGGTGTGCTGAGTCCATTTCGACCATTTTTGGAAAATGTCTGTCTGTCTGTGTGTGTGTGTGTGTGTATGTATGTGTGTGTGTGTGTGTGTATGTATGTGTGTGTGTGTGTATGTATGTGTGTCACGTCTGTGTGTGACCAGTTTTTTGTGGCCGCTCTACAACAAAAACTACCGCATGAAATCGAACGAAATTTAGTACACATATGTGCCCCTATGTGAACTTGTGCCCATTAGTTTTTGGCGCGAATTCCTCCAAGGGGGGTGGAGCAATGGGACGTTTTTCGAGTTACGCATGCTTGCTATTCCTCAGGAAGTTACTGGCGGAATCAAACAAAATTTGGTCCATATGTTGGTATTAACAGGAACAGGTGCTGATTCAATTTTGGTGTCAATAACTCAAACGGGGGTTGAGCTATAGAACGTTTTTTGTCGTCAATTGTGACTGCTGTATCTCAAGAAATAATGAACGGATTGAAAGAAAAATTTATCGGCAAGTAGCCCTTAGCGGGTATAAGAACTGATTTTATTTTTGTGTCAACAGCTAAAAAGGGGGGTAGCGCAATCGCCCGTTCTTTTTTTCCATTGTGAGTACCCTATCTCAAGAAGTAATGCTACGTTCTGGTTGAAATTTGGAATATATGTGAATCCATACGTAAACAGGCTTTGGTTCAATTTTGACGCCAATCGCTCCAAGAGGTGTTGATTTTTTTTTTTTTTTTTTTTTTTTTTGCGAATAAAAATAGCTTTATTAATGCAACAATAAGAAAGATAAATCGTAATAGATTGTCGTCTGCGTATTTCTCGTGATTTTAATTGTATGGAAATGATCGGAAATATTATCTCAATGATTTAAAATTTTTAACTGTTGCCATCTTATGTTTGTTAACAAATAAAATATTTGTAATTAATTCAAGCAAGGCTTTTAAAATAACTTTCAATTTTCGCTCTTTGCTTTGCTTTTGCAATAATGCAGACATTGGGATGGTCGTCAAGTTTTTTCATGTGTAATTTGGTTTTTGTTGGGAATATTGCTTCCTCGTCAAGCATGGGGAGGGATCAGAAAAAAAAGAAAAATATAGAAGAAAGTTTCGTGATGGCCACAACATACTAGTTTAATGATCACAATAAACGATCTCTCTTTCATGTGCATCTGTTCAATATGTTTTTTCATATTTGCCTTTCTATTGAAAGTCTTCTCACAATAGGCACAGGAATGTGGTTTATTACTGTGCACGTTCAAATGAGACCTAAAACTTCCCCTACTAGTAAATGTTTTCTCGCAATAACTACAAGAATATGGTTCTTCTCCAGTATGCGCCCTCACATGCTCTACCATATTTGCAGGGTGCTTAAAAAATTTTCCACAGTGATAACAAGAGAACTCCGTTTCTTGGGTATGTGTCTTCAAGTGACGCTTCCAATTTGAGACGAAGCGAAATGCTTTCTGGCAACGACCACAGACGTACGGCTTGTCTTTGGAATGCACCCATAGACTAATAATAAGAGTAGACCGAGCTTTCTCATTCTTGCTGATGAAGAAAATTGGTTCATAGATGTATCATGTGACTAGTGGAAGGGCTTGGCGAAGACTTTGGCAGCATGGTTGCTAGATGGCAGCATTATCTATAGTTTGGCACTCGACATGTATTTTAAGACAATGTGTTTTCATTAAAAAAAACTTCCAGGTGCAGAGATTGAACTGTTTTTCTTTTAGTTATGCATTATTTTGACATTAGTAATAGTTTTTGATCAGTTTTCAGTAACTTTTATTTCATTTGGAGCTGTCAGCGTTGGCGTGAACGAAATGGCGTAAACGTTTTACGTTAACGCAAAAATGTACTAATCGGTATCTTAAATTGAAACTGTAGGTAAAAATCTTACCGTTTGCCGATTCTTCTAGGTCGCTTGCATCTTTTATTGCTTAGAGAGTTATTGAAATTGACTAAAGAAAATGCACAATACTATCTAAACGAAAAACTCACTATATTAACAAAATATTTACAACTTAGAATAACAAATTTACAAATTGGACTTCATAAAAGATTATTCTTCCGTGTTCCATCAATTCTATTTATTTTATTTCTCGCTGGCGTTGATCGTCTGCTACGATTAACGCCCGCTGTTGCTAGGATATCCACCAGTCACATGGTTTGGTTTATGAGCAGCAAAAGGGTTGCCATAGCTCGGTCTACTCTTATTATTAGTCTATGAATGCACCCCCAGGTGAATTTTCAGATAGGCGGCACAGGTAAATCTTTTCTCACAATGATCACAAGGATACGGCTTTTCATTAGTATGCGTCCTCATGTGAGTTTTCAAACTGGAATTAGTAGTATACGTTTTTTCGCAATGCTCACAAGAATACAGTTTTTCTTTGATGTGAGTCCCTAAATGCTCTGTCAACATTGATATATCGGTAAATGCTATTTTGCAATAAACGCAAAAATATGGGTTTTCTTGAACGTGAGCCTTCAAATGCGTTTTCAAACCCGAGTTCTGAGAAAATGCTTTGTCGCAAAAATCGCAAGGGTATGGTTTTTTTTTTACAATCCACTCTCAAATGAATTTTTAAGGCTGCATTGCAAGAAAGTGTTTTTTCACAATACTGACAAGTTGAAATTTCTTCGGTATGTGTTTTCAAATGCTCATCCAATTTTGAACTCTGAGAAAAAGCCAGTCTACACCGATGACAAAAAAATGCCTTGTCTTGATGTAATCTCCTCAAATGCCTTCTCAAACTACCAGTGTGACAAAATGTCTTTTCACAATTATGACACTTGAAAGGATTTTTCTTTATACGTGTCATTAAATGCTTATTCAAATTTGAACTCTTATTAGATGTCTTTCCACATGGTCCAGGGGAAGAGTAGAGGGAAAAGGCCGGTTCTGCCGCAGGAGGCGCAATGCGCAATATTGCGCCTCCCACTCCCCCTCTGACCTTGGGGATGACCTTGGGCTGCCCCTCCACCCCCTGCCGACCCCCCCTCCACCTCCTCCCGACCTTGGGGTTGCGCCTGAATCTTGAAGAAGGTTACGGGGGTTTTTCGCGCGTTTTTGAATATTTTCCCGCGTTTTCGGACTTAGAATATTTTTTGCGCTTTAACGGTTTTTAGTGATTGTAAATTATCATTTTTCACAAAAATTATTTTTTTGTTTTAAGTTGATGGTCCCACCAACCAGCCCGGTGTATCAAATACACCCCATCAACTTTTTTTTTCATCTGCCAATGCAATTTGCATACCAATGCAGATCAATTTTGAATATATCAAAAAATAAATAAATAAAATTTCCTTTAAAAAATTTACGAAATAAAATTTCCTTTAAAAATATTTTTCCTGAAACATCAAAGAAAGTTTCAATTCTAAAGTCCTTTTTAAAAGTAGACTCACCAACAGATGACTTCTTCTTCTTCACATTATTTTTACCAACTTTACATTGTCACTCTTGGAGTTGCTAACTTCATATCACTAAGTCTATCAATTTCTAGCAACATATACGATTTTAGTGCACATGAACATAGGTGGGAATATTTAACACTCACATTCAATTCATTCTGCACATAGATTTTATGTTAACAAACACACATAAATATTAAAATACATTTGGGACTTTTAGCGGATCATAATTAAGAGTTTCAAGCAATTCACTCATTAAATAATCATTTCCTGACACCTGGAGATTTCATTCAGGGCGTCATAGACCGAGGGGTTTTTTGATACCCAGGTATCAGTCCCCTTCCTCAGCTCAGCCAGGAAATCATAAATCACACACATTCAGTCACACATTCGCACACATTCACTCACACATTCATTCTCACATTCACTCATCCATTTAAAATATAAAACTATATACACTATATACAATTAAAATGTGGCCAAAAAAAAGCTGCATCTGAAAAGCAAAGGAATTAAAACATAATGAAAAATCTGCTGCAAATGCTGAAAGGAAAAAAATCATTAATCACAAGCATACACTAAGGTACCTTTAAAAATAAAATAAAAATAAAATAAATAAAAATGAAAAATTAAAATAAAGATAAAATCAAAAATAAATATCAAAATTAAAAAATAAAAAAAAATTAAAAATAAAAATTTTTACAAAAATAAAATAAAAATAAATGTTTACAGTTAAGTTGAAAAAATCATTAAGTTAAATGGCCATAAGAGAAAAAAAGAGCTCATCTGGTTCAATCTCCGTCATCCATTTCAATCCAATCTTCTATTTTCAAATCTACATTTCTTCAAATATTTTTTTACTTTTTTTCTGTTTTCAAAATTTTCATGTCTTCACATTGTATTTTCAAAATTTTCATGTCTTCATATTGTATTTTCAAAATTTTCATGTCTTCATATTATATTTTCAGTCTTCTCATTATAATACTTAATTTTCTTCAATATTCATTTCTTCTCAAATATTTTTTTCTGTTTTCAAATTTTTACAATTTTTTTCTGTTTTCAAATTTTTTCAATTTTTTTTCTTCTGTTTTCATAATTTTTTTTTCTTCATTTTATGATGCTGTAATGGCCATAGGGATATGTCGTTACGCCGTCATCCATGATATAACGCTTATCGTCAAAGGCACATAATGCAATTTTACTTTGCTTCACAGTATATAGTCGATGTTTTTGACTTTGAATTCTGTATTGCACTTCTCGTGTTGTCTTGAAATTTTGTAGACATTCTTTATAATTTATATGCTTTATTTTCTTGCATACAACTGACCTAGCAACACCCTTTGCCGTTTTCTTCTCTGTCTCTTCGGTCTTGATTGAATACATTTTTGGACGAAGTCCAACAAATTCAACAATTGGTTTCCCATTCAACTCGTCCTTGAAGCAGCCTATTTTTTTCCTGTTTTCAATAGAGTAGAGTGGATGATTCTTGTCATAATCTGATGTGTCGTAAAGATGTTTATTCATGGACATATGATTGAAAAAATTATTTCCTTCCAATTCATAACAAAGAGAATCCGTGTCTGTAAAAAGTAGGCGGGCCTTTGATCCATAAGTATTCTTGATTACATTGTAATGATATCTGTACATTAAAATCTTGCTTAAATCCAAAATCGTCATGCCCACGTAAAGAGGTTTACACAAAGTGAGCGAGATTTTCTCCCTTTCCACTGCTACAAGATCATTATCAAACATAGAAAATCGTTTAAAGGCCGGAGAAGCAACTAATTTTTTACTCCTCTTCTCATTGTTTACTAATTGGACGTCCACACGATTTCTTATATTTTCCATCGTCTTCCCATAGATGCTATTATTCATGAGCTTAAAAAAATCTTTTTCAAAGCTCGATTTTGAATTTTTTCTTTGCTTGGTGTTAAAATCAATATATTTTTTAAGCCATGGTTTTTGTTTAAATTGGAGGATTTTATGAATTTTTTTAAGTTTTAAGCCTTGTTCTAAATAAAATTGCAAATTTCTGTAATGGAGGACGTAATTATTCTTTGCTTTCAAATTTGGGATTAACTTTTCCTGACCTAAATATTTTTCTTCCGGTAGCAATGATTTAGCAAAGGGAGAAAGATCTGCAAACTCGATCTTCATTTTTTCGACCGCCAGCGGATAGTCAGAATGATTATCATGCAAATGTTCGGGATAGTCCATATCAACTTCCAAAATATATCCTGTGTCAGCATCTTCAGGTATTGACATCAGCCATTCCACTGTTTTTCCTTCTGCAGAAATCCAAGAAAATTCTCCATAGGGAAGACTTTGTGTCATGGCCCAGCCATATAGGTTGTTGGCGTCCAAATACATGATATATTTAGACGGTTGTGTTGCATCATATTCTTTCATGTATTCGTTGTTTGCATGCGAATACCTTTGTCCAATCATGGAAATGCCCCCACGAATGCCGCGTTCGATGAATAGATGCATATCTGGGTCAGTAAATAGTTCTAATGGCTGTTGAACCATTTTTAAACAACTTTGCCAGGAGAGGCCTGCGGCAGTCATCAAGTTCAAGCATTCAAGGGAATAAAAATTAAGACAAAGTTCCCTGAAATTTTGGAATATGTCGGAGAGCTGCAAAATGTCGACCTTCATATACAAATCGTGATATTCCCCCATATCATGTATCTGGAATGTGTCCCAAACATTCTTGGCATGTTGATAATCATCATCGCTGATCTCTTCATCTGTCAGACTACTGTAGAAATATTTTTTATGAGGAAGTTGTCTTTCTTCAAATTTTTTGAAGTCATCCATGTATTCATATGGATAGATCCCTTTTCTGAGGAGTAAATTGTAATTTTGTTTAATATTTGCTTTTAATATTTTAAATTTGGATTCATCTAAATTTTTGGCTAATTTTTCTAGGGATGCTGTTAGGAATTGATAACTATCAATGAAATTTAGGGATACATTAATATTATTATGCTTTTTTGTAATACTGAAAGAAATATATTTTTCCATAGTAGTTGGAATTACATGGATGTCATGATCGTGAATTTTTCCCAATTCTTGCATGATGAGATGGGCGTCGTAGTGCTTCAGATTATGAAACACTACGGGAATTTTCTTTAGTAATCTAAATTTTAAATTACAGGAACTGTGCAAGGCGCCTCTATATTCACCACTAATATGGTCGTGGTCTCTCACACGATCCCTATTCAATACTTTTTTGCATATTGAACAGTGAGTAGCTGCCCTAAAATTTGCTTCATCCTGTGACGTCATCTTGATTGGGACTATATTCGTCATAATTTCAGCCAGTTCTTCTTTTTCTTTTAAAATATTTATTAAAAAATGATGTGCTGCCTCCGGTCCTCTGTATATTTGTATCGGCTTGATGCATTTCCCATCAGGTCCCACGATGACATAGCCATAGCCGCATGCTGTATGTTCTGCAACATTTTCAGTATATGAATTACTTTCCGGTCTCACATCTCCATCGATCTTCTCGATAATCGATTCGAAATCCGCATAGATGACGTATGGCAAAGGGTGTTGATAATGGACATTTTCAAATTTCAATATATTTTCACCGACTTTCGGCATCTTAATGTTCTGTGGAGAGTGTTCACTGCAATACTTCAAATGATCTTCCAGAAGTTTTTTCTGCGAGAAACGATGCAGACATCTCTCACAGTAGAAACGTTGATGCTCGTGCTTGGTGAGGTCAGCGAGGAGACGAGACATATTCTTGATGAGGCAGTAATGATAGGTGGCATCATTAGATATTAGTAAAAGATTGATACATTCTTCATTTTTATGCTTGGATATATGGAGCGGGAAGACTTCCTCTTCTTCATAACCATAAATGTTAATCCTCAGATTATTTAATTTTTCAATTGTTGAAATCTTCGACACAGGTACGGGACATGGAACCTCTCCTAATTTTATTTCCTGCTCATGCTGCGTGTAGTGGGCGACTCTTTCTGGAGATAGTTTCCGATCAATATTCATCTTGGCTGCGAGAAGGCACCAAACCAAACATTTTTGGTCCTCGTTTTGAATATTAAGTATGGCTTTTTTGGCAGCAAGTTTTCCAGGAAGTGGAATGTATGAGCTTGCTGCCAAGGGGTGATATTTTGCTGTTGGGATCTCCACATGTTGTATCTCTTCTAAAATCCATCCAGATCCTAGCTGCTGGAACTCTTCTAAATTTTTTTCAACACATACCATGGCTTCATCTAAATGTTTTTCAATGGTTTCTTCAACCAGTTCCGTCACGAATTTACAGCTAAGATATGTTGAATTCATTTGTTCCTCGCCGTCGGATCCAATTCTTGAAAAAAGGGCCTTGACGATAATTCTCCACTTCATCGATTGTTTTTCCATCATTTCTTCTTTCAAGAATGCAAGTATTTGCGATCTTAGTTCTTTAAAACTCATTTTGAGGTCGGCGGCATTCGTGGGGGAGGGTGTGAAAAACTCCGTAGCGAATGTATTGAGGGCACTTCTACGTGCGGGCCTGTGACGTTTAGGTGCAGGTCCTTGCTCTTCAGCCTTGCGTTTCATTGGAGCGCTATGAGAAACTCTCACATGTTGCATCAAATTAGATTTTCGGTAAAATTTCTGCTCACAATGTGAGCATGTGTGAAGAGGCTCTCCGTGAGCCGCACGCTCGTGTCTCCTCAAATTGTCCAGTCTCATGAAGGTCATATCACAGTCCTTGCATTTTAGCGCGGCAGGAGCAGGTGCTGAAGCATGAGTCAGCATATGGCGAGTCAAATCAGAGTTACGAGTAAATCCTTTGCCACATTCAGTGCACGAAAACGGTTTCACCGCCATATGGGTCTTTATATGCTGATTCAAATTGAACTTTGCCGCAAAAGTCTTTCCACATGTCGAACAGGCCTATCAAAGAGACAAAAAATCTCTTTTAGAATCAAGCTTTAAAAAGCAAAGTTTTCCCATCGAAGCTATTCTCTACGTTTATTCTTAACGAAACTATTCTTAAAGTTTATAACGAAATTCTAATCTCTACGCTTATTTCCCATCAAATGACCATCGAAAACCTATTCGCCGCTCTGAAAATCCTAACAAAATAATCTAACACATTTTTTCTAAAAAACCCTATCACGAATCTGAAAACACATAAATACAATTTCTAATAATTTCCTGCGCGAGTCTGAAAACACGTGAAATACAATTTTCCCCGTCCAAAACATGTTATATAATTCTACACAAAGTACTTTCATTTTATCAGTGAAAAAGACCAGAGGAGAAATTTTACGCTTCATTGATCACCAAAGTAAACATTAGGGGAGTTAGTCACACTCTATGCGTCAAACGGAGAAACAGTAGGGGGTCCAACTTTCAATGTGTCGAATTTCTTCACCCTCGCCAGCTCATAGCAAAGAAAGGGAAGCTTTTTGAAAAGAAAATCTTTCTAAACAAAAGTGTTTTTTCTTAAGCGAAATAGTTTTTCTAATATAAATGTTTTTAACTTGTAAAATTTTTTTTCTCTAACTGATATAAATATTTTTTAACTACTTGTAATCAAATAACTGTTTCTAACATAAATATTTTTAACTAAACAAAACTTTTCTAACATAAATTTTCAAACTAACAAAAATAACTTTTCATTCAGCAAAATTTTTTTCAAACAATTTTTTTTTTCTAACATAAATTTTCAAACTAACAAAGTATTTTTTTTTTCTAACATAAGTTTTTTCTTTTACAAAATAATTTTCAACTAACAAAAATAACTTTTCATTAAGCGAAACTTTCTCAAACAAAATTTTTTACAAAATAATTTTTCTCTCATCAATTTCTCAAACTAGTAAACAAATACATTTTTTTTTTCTCTGACTTTGAAAAACAATCACAATTTTTGGCTAGCGTAAATAGTTGTAAACAATTCAATATTTTTACACAAATCCCAAATCGCGAACCTAAAAACACATAAATACATTTTCCCATCCAAAATGTTTTAAACACATGATACTATTTTTCAGACATGATTTACGGTAAACTAAAAGTGTTAATTTTTTTATAGCATAAATTTTCAAACTAACAAAATTTTTTCTCAAACTAACAAAATTTTTTTCTCAAACTAACAAAATAATATTTTCATTAAGCAAAATTTTCTCAAAACAATTTTCATGAAGCAAAATTTTCTCAAAATAATTTTTTCCAACTTATAAATTTTTTTTTCTATTTTACAATAACAATCAAAAAATATTTTTACGTGTAATAAACAATCAAAAACTGTTAATGTCTGAAATGTAATATCATTGAAATATAAAATGAACTTACATGAGCAGTCTTCGATGCGGAGGGGACATCCGAAGAGGGCACAACAACCGAAACATCCGGGGCCAAAGTATTGAATTGGCTAATCCTAGGAGATGCAGGTTGCGAGACTCCACTGGGTCCGGCCTGATTTCAAAATAATAAATACATATTTAATAAAAATATGATGATACAACACATACTCATCAAAAAGTGAAATAATACTTACAATTGGTGCAAATCCAGGAGGAGGCATAACAACAGCGGGCTCCAACATGGATGTGGGAACACTTGCCATCAATGTGTCCCATTCAGTCTCATCCATACCAAAGTCGATGAACTGCAAAAAAGAATATATTATCAGTGAACAATAAACTAAATTACAAAATTCGAAAGCAGAGTTTTGCTAAGTTAAAGTGAATTAACGTTAAACTTAATTTCAAAAATAATATATTAAGAATTTCGAACTAAAATTAAGAATTAACTGCAAAGTTAAAAATTAATTACAAAAATAAGAATTAAAAGTAAAAGGAATAACAAGAATAAAACCAAATTAAGAATTAAACTTACGTTGGATCCAGAAGTAGAGGCAGCGTTTTCCATGTTTGAAGACATTTTCTACTACTAAAACTGCTAAAAATATTAAAGTTCAAAAAAAATAAGCTTAAAAGCAAGAAAGCACGTAGGCAAGAGAGAACGTCTGGTTAGGTCGATGCGAAACTCAGAAGTGAGTAATTTTCGTAATCAAGGCCCTTTTATACTCGCGATGACGTCAATTCGTTAACCAATAAGTTTAAATTCATTAATCAAGGGTATGTGACGTAGAGGAAATCGACCAATACAGGATCTTAAAAGTGACATCACTTCTGACCAATTAAAATTAGTTTAGAAGGTGACATATACAAAATCAGTCCCCCTCTCTGATCTCGTGATTCTGATTCATCTGATAACACACTCATAGCAAGCAACGATAACACCTTTCAACCCCCGTGTAATCACGCGCACATGAATCATCATTGATAGTGAGCGTTGTTCAGGCACTGACGCTATTGCGATAAGACTATGTCCCTTCCTTGAGAATATGCAAAGAAGTTCAATTTTGCTAGAATAATTTATTTTTTAAAAACCCATAGATGAAAATTAAATACTTCTAACACCCTTCGCGAAAGTACATTTTATTTCCTAATCCAATTTCACACTCCATTGAATTTTGCCCTTCGCTTTGAATAGGTTGGGGGACGCGTTTAACAAAGCGAGTGACTTTTTCTATGTCCTGCAGAAGAAAATCCTACCCCCTCTGCTATTGTTCAACTCTTTTCTTACTGCGAGAAAAGAAAGGCTTAGTAAACATTGTCTGATGCTATTTTATTGCGTTTGTATATAAAATGATTGATATCGCATAGCTGTGGAAAAGTATGAAGTGCAATTTTGTTTTCATTTGCATGCAATAAAAATAATAACGAGACAGAATTAATGAACTAAAATATTTTATTGATACATAGTATCCCATACAAAATCGGGCTGTCTTTTCGCCCTTTTCTTTCGGGGTGTATCGAGAGACATATTGACAGCTTTAGGTACAAAAGTTGGAGTCACATCTGTTAAATACTTATTTTTCACAAAATGTTTGGGTACATTTATTTCATTTAACGTGTGTAAAAATTCATCTTTCCATGGTACATGAATATTTTTTCGATTGCTGAAAATTAAGTTCATCAGGTCAGCAATATTACTATTCGGAATGTTTTGTTTTTTATAAATAATTTGTCCTTTTTCATTCCATGATAAAAGATCGGAATGTTTCTTCAGGAGATCCAACAGATTTCTTGCTTGATGCAGGTAATTCTTTGCAACGCTTTTCAGTATCGTAGGTTCATAATTTTCAGTTTTTGTTATTTTTCTTTCTTCTTCTTCTTCTTTTTCAATAACTTTATTTTCTTGAGGTTGGGTCCATCTTGGGTTGAATTCTGTCATGTTCAACTTCCTTTGTAGCAGTTCTGTATATTTCGATAACTTTTCATAATCCGCTAACTTGCTCTGTAAAATCTTTAACATTTCACGATCCAATTCACTCAACTGATTGATAGTGACTGTATGTTTCAGAAATATTTCCTCGGGAACCAAGGAATATTTCTTAGCGTGTTCCATTTCCGAGTATAGTTGATAGCACGCTTACAGCTGCAGGAATGAGAAAATTCAAAAATCCACCTTTTTGAACAACCAGCTTTCGCTTTTTCGACAAAGCTAATTTACGATTTGCTAATTTGCGCAAAGTTGTCTTGTGCTTTGACAAGTTCTTCTTTTGATGTTTTGATAGAGGAATATTTCCTTTCAATGTGTTGTGACAGCACTCACAAATTGCCTTGATACATTTCACATCAATCTTTTTTAATAACTCTTTTTGAAGTTTTGCTGGACAAATCTGCAGAAGATGTAGCTCGCTCAGCTGTTGCTTGGTAATTATCATGATGACAAATGAATGTTATTATTTATATCCTTTCACTTTATACTATTTTTCTCTGATATATGTACTGTGTTTGATTGGGTAAAATATTTGTGCGCAGACGCATTTCCTCGGGTGTTTCATTTTTCAAATCGATTAACAGATATGAAAATTTCTCCTTCGTCGCATCCTCATACACTTCTTGAAAAAATTTTAAATGTCTGGGAAAAATCTGTTTTCCTAAATGAGTCACTTGACTCAAATCTCTCCTATTTTTGAAAAGAAGAATATAATGTGCGTTTAAAGTAATTTCACGCATTTCTTTTCCTTTGTGGAAAAAGTTTTGTGTGATGAAAATTACAGATATATTCATATGATGACTTCCACGCGTGAACAATTTAGTCATGACTTCATTTTTACCGCAAGAATGCATTAAATCATCAATTATGTAAACCGTATAATTCCCCAAATACTCTCGATAATTTGAAGGAAATCCTTCCACAAACGTCACATCGGGGATCGTATCATATAATTCTTGATAGATCCCGTAGAACCATACAATTTTGTCGGGGACAATTGAAAACATCTCACGTTTATGTTTGATGAGATCGGCAACGAAAAATGACTTTCCCGAAGAAGTTGGTCCGGCTGCGACCATCGTAAAAGGAACCTCCAACTTTGGAAACTCCATGGCGAATGAGAGACAGACAAAGAAAATATTCATTTAAATATATTTATTGATTAAAATTCGGAAATACATGAAAACGTTTCGCAATAAAATTGTATACAATCTTATCATTACAAACATGTGAATCTATAAAAGAAGACAATATATTTTTCAATGAATGACCGCGACATTTTGAATACAAATAATAAATACAATATTGACCACATACTGCCGTGACATTACTTTGCAATGTCATGGGATTAAAGTTTACATTTGAAAATCGTGATACAAAATCATCAATGTGTCCTTTGAAAAAAGAAGGCGGATTTCCATAAGAATCAAAAAATTCCAATTGTTTTCCGTCTACATAAAAAGCCACCCAATGGCTTCCGGATTCTTTCGAAGTATCCACGTTTGCAATAAAACAGGTGGGGGTTGTATCGATGACAATGTCCTTCAGATGATCACTTGGGAAAACACCCAGAAAATATTTTTTGGTAATTGAGTCACTTTGAAGAATATTCTGTATTTGATTCGAATCCATTTTTTAATTTGCAAAATCACACAGCACGTGACGAGATTTTGTAATTTCAATCACGTTTTGAAATTCGGCATAAATCAATAACGAGAGCGTTTCTTCGATGGCTGTGCTAAATTTAATTTCAACTCTCAAATTTCCTTGATGTTGTAAATTTAAATGAGGACCGTTGCATAAGTCTGCTGAGAGATCAAAATTGTAAAGTGTCGTACCTCGTGCGAATTGTTCACGAGACAAATAGATGCCTTTATCACTATTAAATCCGTCAAACAAACTGTGATAAGCACGAATGTAATTATTATTTTTAAAATCCAATTCCATAGGTTTACTTGGTACGGGTTGACCGTCAACATATATAGAGATGAAATTCACATCATGATGTGAAAATAGGAAAGGATTTTTTGAATAATGTCCATTCATAGCGGCATTTTCGACGCAGGCAATCACGACTCTTTTCGGCATCACACCTAAAAATACATTATCTTGCATGAAGGAAAAACTTCCTTTCGAAATGGAATAAGTTTTACATAAAACTCTGTCGATGGGATACTTGGCAGAACTTTTTTCTAAAGCTTTCGCATGACCGAGTGAAACTCCAGGACTCACTTGAACTTTTCGTATAAATAATGACGCATGTTCTAATACCACTTTGTATGCAGCATCCACTTTTGACGATAGAAGACAAAACGCTGCATTGCTTCGAGTCATTTTAATTTTAATATCGACCAAATTTAGTAAAAGACGGTTCTGATTAAACAAGTCGCAATGTAATTGTCCGATCATATCAAATGTTTTACTGTGTTTACTGAGTTCATATCTTGATTTCAATCCGGGTCCAGCATTCACAGCCTTGGGGTCGATTTCTTCAGGTTGTTCATCTTTGTAAAACAGCTCACAGGTAAGTTGACTTTTCTTAGCATCTTCTCCATAATTTAGCAGAGTTTCAATGTATGCACGATATGGATAAGTGTTGCTTGCAGATGAAATATTTCGTTCATTCAAACTGATGTCGATTTGTGAGAACAGAGAATGGAGAAATAAGTTGGTTGGCACTACAACTTCTTCAACTTCCGATCCATCGGGCTTGGAGGTTTTCGATGATATGGGGGATCCATCCGCTTTGACGATTTTCGCTTTCACGTAAATGTAGGATGCGTTGAGATCTGTATATTCCACGCCGCTTCCAGATATTGAAAATTCGAGAGGCGATCCGTCTCGAATGCTTGCGATGGGATGATATTCGACAAATTGTCCTTTTTCAATAGCAGCTTGAGTGGGAGGCAGTGTGAATAAGTCCAGTTCTGATTTCACACACACTGGAGAATCGCGATGAATGAGAGAAGACATTTTTTTAAGAGAAAATATCGTGATGTGTTTTCACTCTCTTGGTTTTACGAACACTGACTTGTTTCTTGGGAAGTTTGCGCTTTTTATTCCTTCTGCCGGAGCCGATCATGGTCTTTAATTTAACTGCAGCTTTATCCGTCAAGTTTTTGCCGGCTTCCTTCAAACGTCGTTTAGCAGCCACTTTGAGATTTTCACCGCGTGAGACATCGTTGAATACATCAACACCGCTGTTCAAAATTTGTTTACCGACCGCTTTGGCACCCGACTTGAAAAGTGGGACCGCAGCTCTGAAGAAAGATTTAAAGAGTCCTCCGAAACCATAGCCTCTTTGATAGGGTGCACCTTGATAATAATTAAGACCATTTCCAGATTGATGGGTGTAGTAATCCTCGAAGGATTTTTGACAGCATTGATATGGAACATACATCATGAGAGGAATTTCTGACGAAAGTGAAGTTTCACGTACGACCTTCCACGCTCGAATGGCACTAACATTCCTGTGTTGGTTCTTATAACGATTTCGATAGTGTCAATAATTTTTCGACTCACGGGCAAATAGTGAGGTCTTTCATATTCCACGCTGACCATTTCTCCGTCGGAACCGCTGACTTTAATTGTTCGCAGGAGCGGAGCATACACGTCGCCTATGATTTGAGGTTCGATTATATCCGTATAAACCATTAGCACTCTGAAATGTGCATTAGGATCTGCAATCTGTGGACTGAACACGGTCTGTTCCACATTTTTATCGCTATCACCCCCTATAACCATTGGGGGAAATCCTAACATCTGCGATAATCCTTCATGAAAGACAACGCGTGCATTGTTTTTCACTTTAACTCGCACACGTTTCGTCACATGATTGTAATTGAAGGAAATCTTATTATCATGATCGGGTATGCTTAAGGCTTTCAAAATATCAGAAACATTTTCGTAACATCCGGGTGGAATATTTCTTCCTAATTCTTTTCCATCACCTAGATCGAATCCAATTAAATTATTCTCTCGATTCACATTATACCAAGTATGCGGGTAAATGACTTCTACCAGCGCACAATCCCAATGTCCAGTCAGTTCAATTGGGGTCGGTAGACGTGTAATAAAATGGGATATTTTATTATCTGGGAAATAGTTTAATGAGCTGTCGCTGGGCAAAGTCACATAGAACGAGCCCATCTTGCAGAGTGAGCAAATGATATCGTGTCTCAAGTATTTATAGGCTGGATAAATGAGAGGCCGGAATCCATTGGTTAAATTTTTCCGGATAACCACGAAACTTGACAAAATATTCAGTTTTGTTTTCCTTTTTTCTCTTTCGTAATATTTTTTCGACAGTATAATCTTCTTTCAGTTTGACTTTTTGTAATTCTTGAGGATAAAAAGTTCCTTGGATGGGTTCACCCATCAAATCTTTCACACGATACACGGGAATAGTTCTTTTGACACATTCGGTGATGATGAATAATTCCTCCGTCCAATTCGTCTCGTATCCTTTTTCAAAAGTGAGTTTTTGTTTAGAAATACGAACGACTTCACCAACGTTGTAAACACACGGTTTCCTTTCCGCATCTTGATTATCTCCGTAGATCGCGAAATACACTTGTCCTTCATTATTCGCATTCACTTCAACAGGTGCCCTCTTGATGGTGGAATGGTAAGTAGTATTATAACTCTTTATCAAATCATCTAACACGTCAATATAGTTGTAAGTGTTTTGACTCGTGAAATATTTCCACATTTTAGTTTTCAAAGTACGATTGAATCTTTCCACTACTGAAGCCTTTGTTGCGTTGAACGTTGTGAAGAACTTGACTTGATTGTCTCGTAGAAACTTTTGAAACAGTGCATTTTTAAATTCACCACCTTGATCCGTTTGGAGTAACTTGGGTTTTCTCTCTGTAAAAATAGATTGGAAAGCGTCGACAATCTCTCGGCCCTGCTTCGTTTTTAAAGGCTTCGCCCATGCATATTTTGAAAAAATGTCGATACATGTTAATATATACCGATAACCACGATTATGTTTCTGTAAACTTCCTAAATCGGCGAGATCTGCCTGCCATTGGAAATCTTTATGATGAACGAATACGCGATTCGTCGGGAATTTCTTTCTCACAGGTTTGTGCAGAGTGTACGCATCGACTCCCGCTAGATAATTCTGAATGGCTTTCTTGCTTTCTTCTCCTTCCAAAGCACGAAATAATGCATTGACACCGCCAAAACTTGCTTCTTGAGCCGGTTCCAGGTAAGCCTTCTTCATTGCAGCAGGAAAAATGATTATTCGACACGTTGAAATGAATCATCCTCGGAACGTAATGAGTGAATTAGAGGTATCATTTGGTTTAAGTAGAAAATCAACAGCAAAATCCGATTTCCCTGTCAGAATATAAATGATTCCCATGACGCAACATAAACTCAGATAAAGGACCGTAATCCATACAACCTCTTCTCTAGGATGCATGTTTAAGAATAAAATAGAAATACATGAGCTATCATCATTTATAATGGCGGGTGCATCTAAAAACGACATAGTCCAATATGTTTGTAAAAACACTGGAAATATCACTGTACAACTTTATGGAGATGGCATGACAAAAAGTATCACACATTCTTATGACAACAATTGTGACGTTTTGTCATACCCTAAACAGGTTGCCATTCAAAAAGTGAAAAACCTCCTAGTCTTCTATGACTAGAAAAACGACAAAGTCCAAAAGCGCGGGAAAATATCTAAAAACGCGCGAAAAACCCCCGTAACCTTCTTCAAGATTCAGGCGCAACCCCAAGGTCAACCCCAAGGTCGAGAGGAGGTGGAGGGGGGGTCGGCAGGGGGTGGAGGGGCAGCCCAAGGTCATCCCCAAGGTCAGAGGGGGAGTGGGAGGCGCAATATTGCGCATTGCGCCTCCTGCGGCAGAACCGGCCTTTTCCCTCTACTGGGAAGAAGTCTTTTCATTACCATGCACTCTCAAATGATTTTTTAAGGCTGAACTACAGGAAAATGTCTTCTCACAAGTAGGACATTTAAAAAGTCTTTTTTTGATACGTGTTATCAAATGCTCATCCACATTTGAACTCTTATTAGACATCTTTCCACATGGTCCAGGGGAAGAAGTCTTTTCATTACTATGCGCTCTCAAATGATTTTTTAAGGCTGAACTACAGGAAAATGTCTTCTCACAAGTACGACATGTAAAAAGACTTTTTTTGATGCATGTTATCAAATGCTCATTCACATTTGAACTCTCATTAGATGTCTTTCTACGTGGTTCAGAAGAAAAAGGCTTATCATGATTTAATCTCCTCAAATGCCTGCTCAAACTACCAGTGTCACGAAACGTCTTTTCACAAGTACGACACTTAAAAATACTTTTTTCTTTTGTATGTGTTCTCAAATGCTCATTCAAGTTTGAGCTCTGATAAAACTCCTGTCCACAATGATCACAAAAAAAAGTCTTTTCTTGATGTTTTCTTCTCAAATGCTTTCTCAAAGTTCTAATGCTACTAAATTTCTGTTCACAAATATGACAAGTAAACGGACTTCCCTCGATGTGCGTCATCAAATGCTCATTCAAATTTGACTTCTTGTAAAACGCCTTTCCACACTGATCACAAGAAATAGTCCTTTCTTGATGTACTCTCGAGTGCGATTTCAACTTGCAAGGCTCACTAAATGTCTTGTGACAGTGTTCACATGCAAGTGATACCTCTGTGGTGTGCATATTCATTTTCAAGTTTGAAGAAACAAAACTTCACTGCGAGAATATTATTCCTCTCAAAGTGTGGTTTCATTTGCGACTTAGCACTTGAACTCCAGTTCAAAGCTGTTGAACAGAAACCATAAGGAATTTCCTTCTCTGCCTCATGTTTTTTTTTTTTTTTTTTTCATATCAGTTGAAAGAATGAAAGCATTTATTAGTTTCAGTAGAAGCTTTTTTTTTTTTTTTACAATAGCAAGAAAAGTAGAGACACCTCCACACAATGCATTATTAAGAAACGTGTTAGATTGCTTTTCATGAATAAATGTTCAAAAATATATAAGCTTGACGGTTAAACATGGTTGTCACTCAACTGTTACCCGTGACTTTGACCTCTTATGTATGAGTAAAATCATGACTTTTGCGATGTAAGTTTATAATTATTCTACAAATAAACTTGGTTCTTTTGCTTACTGAGTTGGAAAAAATAAATAAATAAAATAAATCAGATTTTTAGTCAACAAACAAAATGAATCCTCATAGTGCTGTTGAATACCAGAACATAATAGATTAAAACAATGAATGGGATTCAAGATTTCTTCACAAAAGTAATTGAGGTTTCATACTTGTTAAAAATTCTAAAGTCAATGCAAATGGGGAATTTCCAGGTTGAGCTGTGGAGCTTCATATCTGCAGATTCAACATACCAGCACATTGATCCCTCGTAGAAACTGAAAAGAATTAATGCTCAATAAATAATGCCGTGAGATACTTTCTCAACATTATCAAAAATAATCAAGGTTAAAACATAATTGTTGTTTTTAGCTGCATTTCTACAGGCATTACAAGTTTCAAGGTCATTCTACAAAAAAGCAGAAATATTGTCCACCTGTGACAAACTATTTCATTTCAAAATAGGAAATAAACAAAAATGTTCAAAAAGAAATCACACATGTGTGATTTCTAGAGCTTTTTTTTTCTTTCTGTTCAATACATTTTTTAAATAGAACTTTTAAAGCGAATTATAGATGTGTCATGTGCGGGACTAAATGTCAAATTTTTGGTGGAACGGCTCACTTTTTTTTTTTTTTTTTTTTTTGGAATCTAGCACTAAAAAAATAATTTGTAAAAAAGCAAAGTACCTTAACAATATATTTTTATAGCTAGAAAGAGAGCTCTGAAACTGGTTTCGAAAAGTGTATCACACACAAGGCAGGTATACTTCATTTTTAAGTAATTAAAAAATAAATTAGAACACTTCCTATTTATTTATTTATTTTTCGCTTAGCAAATCGCACAAGTAAAGTACTTTCACTATGTCAAGAAATTTTAAACTTTCAGCCCTTATTAATTTGAATGTAGATAGAAATGCCACTAGATAGAATTAGTTATATAGCTGAAGCTTGGGGAGATTTTAAGAAGTACAGTAAAATCCCTCTAATGCAGATACTAACGGGACAAATTTTTTCGTCCGCATTAGAGAGTTGTCCGCAGGACAGACAAGAGTTTAATAATGTTATTTGCATTGGAACCAGGGAATTAAAAATTGTCTGCATTCGAGGGGTGTCAGGGTTGGCAAAAACCCGGGTTTTTTTAAAAAAGCCCATGGACCCAGGTTTTTTGGGTTTTTTTAAATAAAACCCAAAAAAACCCAACTAAAGCTGGGTTTTTTAAAAGAAATGTGGGTTTTTTTTGACTTTTTTTAAGGGAAAATGGGGTGCTTATAGCATATTGTAGTGTAAGTATATGGACAAAGCACAAAAATTGTCTTGGGGTAAAAATACTGGAAAATTCAGCGTTTTCTGAAGAAAAGTAAAAAAGACAACGAAACCCAAGAATGGTGAAGTTTAAGATTTTTTAGTTTCCATGATTACCAACAGTTAGAGCAAAGTTACTTCTCGAGTGATAAAATCTATTGTTCGTTTTTAATTACTACATTTTTTTTTTTTTTTTTTGCATTTTACTTTATTGTATTTCATTTTGTTATGCAAACTACTGTAGAACCTCAAGTAGTTTAAATCCCTTTTTACTGAATTCAGCTTAATCAAGACATTTCTTCGAACTTTATGTTGACTGTTTCTATTTCTGTGTACAGAGTAAGAAATATTAAACTTTTTGTAAGATAATGAAAGTATTGTACATCCTATTCTGTTTTCTGTTTGACAGTTTGGAAAGCCTGTTAATTTCTAAAACATATACGTTGTTTATTTGAGATTTGTGACATGTTGGTTTGCAGAAAATAATTCACATGAAAGACTTATAGCTAGCGTAGTTTCTTCTGTACAATCTACAAATATCGAGAAAATCAGACGTGACAGGACTTACTCCAGAAAATTTGAGTTATTTATTGGCCAGTTAAAGAAAAAGTTAAATATATTTATTTAAAATCTTTGAAGTATTTTTTTAATGCCGTTAAGAGTTGAGAAATACCATTAAAGTTCAAAATTCCTTTTTTATGTCCATTGTCTGTGGTGAAGAACAAATAAAAAAGAAGTTTAAATTGTGAAAGTATTTAAATTAATTATTGTTTTAAAAAATTTCTCAGAAAATTTAAAAAAACCCAAAAGTGGGTTAAATAATGGGTTTTTTTAAATGGGTTTTTTCAAAAAAACCCATTGGGTCCAACCCAATTGGGTCCAATCTGGCCAACCCTGAGGGGTGTCCGCCTTTGAGGGGTGTCCGTTAGGAGAGGTTTAACTGTATTTTGTAAGAACGAAGAATTGAATTCATTTACAAATGAACTATTGAATTAAATGCATAATTTGCTTCTTAAAACTTAACGTGGTGGTATTTTAGTAGTATTTTATAACGCTGCATAGTTTCAAAACCCATTACAGTCATTATTCGTTTCCTTCATGCATTGCTAATTTGCAATTCTATTGTATTTCTGTAATTAATCTGGGGGGGGGGGGTGCAGCCAGGCCTGTAAGTTCCTATTTTTCTACGAAGACAAAGTTCTCAATGTTGGCTTTTATTAAGTCTCCATTTTAAATAAATTAAATATTCAGGGGTGCAGACAAGGGGGGGGGGGGGTTGCAGACTTCGCCATTGAATTTTTTAGGAGGGTGGTTTATTTTAATTTTGGGAGGAAAACTTGTTTTTTGGGGGGGTCTTCACGATTTTTAGGGGAGGTGCGCGCTTGCTCTTAGGGGGTGGGCACCCCTGAAATTTATACAGTAAAATTTGTAAAGATGACCACCCTTGTAAATGGCTCGAGAATCTCATAACAAACCCTTTGCAAGTTGACCACTTGTCGAACTTGACCACAAAAGTACCCCAAGTGGTCAGCCTACACAGGTTTCACTGCAAACTCAAAAAGAAATTTTTTTTATCAAAAAACTGGCGATAGCATATTTCAAAAACATAGAAAAAAAATTGATTTTTAAAGAAAAGTTGATTGCATTTGAAAATTAATTTTACAATTGCATCCTTCAGGTCAATCACAGGTCTTAATCACAATGAGTTGGAAAAGAAAAGCTTCAGTGACATCAAAAACTTCAGGTGTATCATATCAAAAATTTCAGTCACAACATGCGACAACGACCCCCTTATTTAGATACAGCTCTAATCCTCCTATATTATGCGAATTTTTCAAGATTAGTTTACAATGATTGTTGAGCTACTTATTAATATCTAGTCAGCACTTAACATTTTGCTCCAAGTAACTGCTAACTCACCAATAACATCAAAATTGGTCCGAGGTAATATGAGGCAGTGAGAAGCAAAGGGATGTAAGTGGACATTTTCAAGTTTTGAGTATAACGCGTTTAAAGATTACGTCCTAGGTAGGCTTACATGGATTTTTTTTTCTAAATCATACTGTACAGCAGCACTTACCAGGGCTACTAGTACTATCTCTTGCCCAAAGACAGAGGGCGGGGTTCACCTACCATTTGTACTGGTTATCTCCAAATTTTTAATCTTGCCACTTGCATCCCTTTGCTTCTCACTGCCTCATCTATATATATAAAAATGAATGTTTGTCTGTATGTCATCCATGAACTCAAAAACTACCCGGCAGATTTGGCTGAAACTTTCACCGTTTGTTATTTTTGGTACTGGGAATGTTTATAGACCAGTTCGAAAAAAAATCCGATCGATAGTTCCTTTTTTTATTCCAATTTAAGTCACAATCCATTGGATAAATACGAATAAAATGATCGGCTGCAGAAATGAATTCGCGTCAAAGATCTCATTGATAAGAAGTTAGCTGTTGCCATTTTTCTTGAGTTTGAACAAATAAATTCTTTCTTTATTGTTTTATGTCTTTTCATGCAACGGGGGGATTTAAAACTTTTTCTATTTGATATTTTTAGCGATGGATTGATCTTGGAAACTGCGTGAGTACAAAATTTGAGTATAGTCACGGCTTCATTTGATACCTGGACCGATTATTATGAAAATTGCTATATATGTGTATTTTTCCACGGAGATGGTGCACAATATGCTCATTGAAGCCACTCGCCACCAGGTGGCACTGCAGAGTAGCAACTTCTGCCCCGTTCAACCGATTGTCATGAAAATCAGTATAATGATGTATTTTTTTGTTGGCGTAGCAACGCGCGTCGGGTACAGCTAGTATAAAAGATAAGATCCACTCCAGATGACTACATCCTCTGTTGGAAAAACAAACAAATTAATTTATGAATCACCTTGATAATGAGATAATGACATCATAAAGATAGAAATAAAATTCAATATTAATCTACGACTTCGCCAATCATGTGGATATGCTGAATACACTATTTGAAATACTTTTTAGAAAAGATAATTTTAAAAATATTCCACCTAAACTGCATTCATAGGGAAAACACTATATATATAATCTATGATTCCAGGCTTAGAAGGTTAAAAATGTACAATCTTGAGCAAAGAAGAGACCGAGGGGACATGATTCAGTTGTTTAAATTTATTAAAATGAAAGATGTTACGGGGCTGAAGTTTAGCACTGAAAACAGGACAAGGGGTCATTGTTTTAAGCTATTTAAATCTCAGGCTAACATGGATGTTAGGAAAAATTATTATTTTAGCAGGGTAGTGGAACCTTGGAACAGCTTACCGGAAGAGGTGGCAATGAGCAAGGGAGTAGATAGTTTTAAGAGGGCCATTGATCTTCACTGGGGATTGTAAATTGACTAGGACCAGTCTAGCTGGGCCCAGAGCCTGTTGCTGGTCGTCACTTTTGTATTTGTATAATTAGGTAAGGTATTATCTGGTCGACTAAAACCAAAATTTTTGCCTAATTAAAATTGAGATAAAAAAAATCCTGCCAAATACAGTCAACTCTCAATAACTCATAGTCCCAAGGGACTGGCTAAATCGGTCGAGTTATGGGAAGTTTCCACAACAGTCTTAAGAGTTAGGGGCCCGAAGAAAACTTCGAGATAAAGGAATATTCGAGTTATAAGCTTCGAGTTATCAAGATTCGACTGTATCTCTATCTGAACGCTTTACCAAATGAGAGTTATAGCCTGGCTGTCAGGAGATAGCACTTGACCACGCCTTATTTCAGAAGCATCCATTTTTATGAAGGGGCGATACAGAGAGGAAAATTGAAGAAAAGAATTCACAATGTGGTATTAGTTCTGAGCCAGAGTTTCTGCTACGGTCACATTTTTCGCAAAATGCGAAAACACTATCTCAATTGCGAAAATAAAGCAAAGCAATTTCTCTTTTTTGCTCAAACAAAAAATAAATTAATTAAAATTTGAAAAAAAAAGGAAGAAGAGAGGAAGCAGCATGGCAATAGTCAACTAATCTTTTTTTAAATCTTAAGCCAAGATTTCTAAATTACTACAGTAGTCTCGAAAGTTCGAGGTTCGCTTTAATCCGTGGTACTTTATAGTTTAAGGTAATGTTTTAATAGCTATAAAAGGCTGATTTTCATTAAAATCATTAAAAAAAAGTGCACAACTTGTTGCCACACGAGTTGCATTAAAAAAATTTCAACCATATGGGTTATTCCGGTGAGCATGGTACATTTCAGTTTTCAAAACTTTTTTTTTCAAAGTCATTTAATTCAACAAAAATTAATGTCAAATAATGGCAAAAGGATTTAATTTATCTGAACTATAAAAATTAATTAGCTCAACTTGGTATTAATATCCAATTTTCTCAGTTCTTTCATCAGAAATGAAAAATTTTGTCCACTCTGTTACACATTTAAAAACAACTACAAATTCAAAATTTTCAATTATTTTTTGAATTTGTTTGTTTAATATAAACAAATGGAACATATCTTTCATACAAATGCTTAAAATGTCATTGTAAAAGGCACATTTAAGTTTTATTGCTAATTATCTTACTCAAAAATACAAAATTTTTAAAAATCATTTGCAAAAGTTAGATTATTATATGAAACAAACTTGAAAAAAGATTGAAGTTGGATTATTCTAGTTAGCAATTGTGTAGTTCTATGCAAATTAACCTTTAAATTAAATATTTTTAAAAAATTACAATCATATCAGTTAAAATATTCCTGTAACAGAGTGGACACTATTATTGAAGATAGAAGTAATCTCTATGTTTAAGCAGAGAAAATAGATAGACAATGTTTCATTTTTTAAAATTTTGTATTTAATTCAATTTTTCTATAAATTGTGAAGCTAAGCTTTTTGAAAAACATCAATAGCATATGAGACTTGTTTACTATTTCCATAAATATTGTCCACTCAGTTACACAAGAAGTGTAACAGAGTGGACATGTAACAAATTGGACAAATAAATAGTTAAAAAAAATTTTCTAAACCTAAACATAAAGTAACAGTTAAAATAGTAATACAAAAGCAAAGAGTAACTCTAAAATTACTACTTTAAATTTAGATTTTGTTTTTAAATTTTAATTAGTAAAATTAATGTAACATAGTGGACATTTTGTTACTCAAATTTACTATCAGAGACAAGGACTGAATCTTACCTTGCTTGTTGACTGTTGAATCCACTAAGGTTAGCTAAACATGCAGTTTTTACCATCTGGTCATCTCAAAAGTATTGCTAGTTTTTTTGTAAAAATATTTTTTTATTCTTTAATGACTGTAACAGATGGACATTTTAAAATTTGTAAACTGTAGGGACAATTGTAAATTCCCTGCATTTTTGTTAAAAAAATATTTTTCTAAAGAAAATTTCATGTTTAAGTTGTTACAATGAAAGGTGTTGCAATATAATTGGAATTTTTTTTTTGTTATTGCATCTAAGCAATTACTTAAATCACTTTTTAACTGTCGCTGTTTTGAAGAGGCATCAAGATTTTGCCTTTTTGACTAACATAATTTTTTTAAAAAAAATCCTAAATCAAAATATTAAAAACAAAAAATACCTCATGATACAAAATTGCATGAAGAATAAAGAAAAAAAATATGATTAATTCATATTTAATTATCAAATTTTCTGTAAAAAATCCAAAAGTGCCGGACATGAAATGTACCATTTTCATCGGAAGGACCCATATACATTCTACAACTAACCTTTTTTTATTAATCAAGATAAACAAGCACTCACTCACATGGATACTGACCACATGGAAAGCTGGTTCAAGTGGAATCGGGCGTTGTCAAAATAAATGTTTCGATTGCCTACAAATTTTCACACACCCCCACCCCCCGAACACCCAAATGACAGCCCCTCTGGCACTATCTGAAACCTTACAGCAGGAATTAGGAAATGGAGGAAGCAAGTCCAATCATTGGCCTAAGTAAAAGCTGAGGCAATAACCTCAAGTCATATGATTCAACAACGACGAATGGTTGACACGTTTCACGTGAGACTAGTGAAAGAAACCCGATTTCTTAAAATGCTCCAATTTAACATCTATCACATGACTTGGGGGTCTGTGCTTCACAAATGAAAGTCTTCACCCCCTCCATTTTATTGCTTCTCAATGCCTGAAAGCAATGAAATACAAACACGTATAATACTTAAGGGGAGTCAATACCCTAAATACTTCAAAAATTCGATTTTTTGATTTTTATATATTTTAAAACTCCATTTCAATACCTTTTTAATGATACAAACATCTTGAACGTGCTCATATTAGAAGTAAGTTAAAATAAGCTTTAAAAAATGTAAAACCTATTTTGATGAGGTATGATTTTCCCCTTTAAATTGCAATATCTCGAAATGGTATTTTTTAAACTAAATGTTCCTTTTTCTCAGAAACTAAATTGCGTTAGGCTTTGAAATTTTTACCACCTATTCCATACATCTAACTGCATATACTGAAGTAAACTTTTTCTCATATTCGAAAATTATTTTTTTATAGAGCTGATTTTGTGTGGCAAAATTGTATTTTTTTGAAACAAATACAGTGACTTACACATTAGAATTTTTTACAAAAAAAACTAAGCTTTCTTTCTGTAAAATTTTACTTCAGTATAGAGAACAGAGTCTACTTGAGGTACAGAAAAAAATTCATACTTGTATCTTTAATAGATTTTCAGAAAAGGGTACATGAACCTGTGCAAATTAACATTGACGGTACACAGGGTACTGATTATCCTTAAGTAAGAAATAAAAAAAGAAATAACGTTTAATCGCACAAATTTGCAGAATACTCTTTTGTCAGATGTCTTTTCATCCATAAGTTCTCTTTTTTTGCACTTTAAAAGACATTCTTTGTGAAACCGAAACAAGTAAAGTAAGAAACAACTTCAGAAAAGCACAAATTCGCAGATTACTGCAGATACGTGTTTCAACGTTACAGGGAATGCCTTTTCCAATGCAAAAAGTAATGCGCTTATGGATGAAAAGACATTCGACAAACAGGGGTGATTGTGTTCCGGTATTTTACCGAATTTCCGGTATTTTCGGATGTATTTCCGGTATTTTTATGTCCGAAAATACCGGAATTATGTTTTTTTTGTTATGCTTTTATCTCCCTACCTCCGCAATTTTTTAAAAATTATATAATACTCATCAAATATACCTGCAAGAGCCTTAAGATGGACACCTATCCCTTAAGATGGACAAATGTCAAGATAATTTTGTATAACACCAGCTCAAAAGTAACTTTGTAACCAGGGTTGGCCAGATTGGACCCAATTGGGTTGGACCCAATGGGTTTTTTTGAAAAAACCCATTTAAAAAAACCGATTATTTAACCCACTTTTGGGTTTTTTAAAATTTTCTGAGAAGTTTTTTAAAACAATAATTAATTTAAATACTTTCACAATTTAAACTTCTTTTTTATTTGTTCTTCACCACAGACAATGGACATAAAAAAGGAATTTTGAACTTTAATAGTATTTCTCAACTCTTAACGGTATTAAAAAAATACTTCAAAGATTTTAAATAAATATATTTAACTTTTTCTTTAACTGGTCAATAAATAACTCAAATTTTCTGGACTAAGTCCTGTCACGTCTGATTTTCTCGATATTTGTAGATTGTACAGAAGAAACTACGCTAGCTATAAGTCTTTCATGTGAATTATTTTCTGCAAACCAACATGTCACAAATCTCAAATAAACAACGTATATGTTTTAGAAATTAACAGGTTTTTCAAACTGTCAAACAGAAAACAGAATAGGATGTACAATACTTTCATTATCTTACAAAAAGTTTAATATTTCTTACTCTGTACACAGAAATAGAAACAGTCAACATAAAGTTCGAAGAAATGTCTTGATTAAGCTGAATTCAGTAAAAAGGGATTTAAACTACATTGACGATCTACAGTAGTTTGCATAACAAAATGAAATACAATAAAGTAAAATGCAAAAAAAAAAAAAATGTAGTAATTAAAAACGAACAATAGATTTTATCTCTCGAGAAGTAACTTTGCTCTAACTGTTGGTAATCATGGAAACTAAAAAATCTTAAACTTCACCATTCTTTGGTTTCGTTGTCTTTTTTACTTTTCTTCAGAAAACGCTGAATTTTCCAGTATTTTAACCCCAAGACAATTTCTGTGCTTTGTCCATATACTTACACTACAATATGCTACAAGCACCCCATTTTTCCTTAAAAAAAGACAAAAAAACCCACATTTCTTTTAAAAAACCCAGCTTTAGTTGGGTTTTTTTGGGTTTTATTTAAAAAAACCCAAAAAACCCTGGGTCCATGGGCTTTTTTAAAAAACCCGGGTTTTTGCCAACCCTGTTTGTAACCCATTAAAATTTTAATCAAATGTTCACACACTATTTTGACTCTGACTATTGGACTATTTAATACTGTGGCATAGATGCACTTAAGTAATAAGGGCCATAGATTACCCCCCCCCCCCCCCCGTTCTCGCTTTGAAACTTTCAGGTATTTTTTGATGAACTCACAATCACACCTGGACAAAAGCCAAGAGCAGATAAGCATACAGTTTTAAAAGATAAAGACAGCGGATTAGCCAAACACCAATCAGAAAATTATAAACCGATAATGAACCAATAGGAATGCAAACAAAGGCCAAGAGCTCTTTCTAAGGTACAGAAATCTGAAAGAAAGAATTCAATTGGACAAAGCTTAAAACAAGTGTCTGAAGTAATCTGAAAATTTGTGCAATTAAATGTGTGAAACAGATTTTCATTCTTGCAACATTGCTTTTCCTCCAAAATTACAATTCAATTCAGTAAAGAATCAGATAAAATTTTGCAGTTTTCCTTATACACTATTACTAATATAGTTAAGAAAAATAATTGCTCAACATTCTTTTACACTAAAACGTACATGATGATGAAAACCTTATTTTTAAGCAAAGCATGAAACAAAATCATTTCTCATCTAAGAGCATTATAACATACTAGCATTCCCGTACCCGGCATTGCTCGGGTAATGGAAATAGCAGGGGTTAACAGTGCTTGGTGCACCTAGTTTCGAAAATCCCCTATAATAATTACTTATTACCTATAACTTTTTCTAATTTGGAGAGGATCCCGGGGCCCCTGGACTCCTTACATATATGCCTTTGTCCTTAACCGATCTTTAACTGTTATTAACGATCCTTTTAAAGTATTGATTATCTTTGCAAACACAGGCCATCCACATTTTATCGTTATACCTATGTTTAAGCAAGAACTTCTTTGTATACAACATTTTTAGTTTTTTTTTCTGGTGCTAAAATTATTAAGCTGCTTGATGAACTGACTTTGGAGCAAGCTACATAACATTGGCCGTGTGAAAAAAAGTCTTCTCTTAAATCGATCCCTGCTACTTTTAATGTCTGTCCTTGTGACTTATTAATGGTTATTGCAAAGCAAACTTTAACAGGAAACTGCACTCTTCTAAATTCAAAAGGATAGTCTGCCTGTGATGATGTTCTTAAAAACTTCGTTTTTAGTTTTGAAAAAATGAAAGTAAAAGACAGAAACATTATGATTTGACTTGATAAAAGCCTCGAAGAATCACGTGAGAAACAAAAACAATATCAAATTTATAGTTCGCTATCGACCAAAAGTTGAGATGAAGTACTGAATAATGATTTGAATGGAGGAAAGCCTTCGAAAATAACGGATTTGAATTCAATGACAGGTTTTAATTTCGCAGAAATTAAGAGGTTTTAATTAATTTCTCCCGAACTAATTGAGATTTCGAAAAATCCTTTCTTAGTGGTTACTTTCGTAATCAGGCGGACATGCCTGCCCAAATTTCAAGTCTGAAGCTTCAGCAGTTTCGGCTGTGCGTTGATATATATATATATATATATATATATATATATATATATATATATATATACATATACATATATATATATATATATATATATACATATACATATATATATATATATATATATATATACATATATATATATATATACATATATATATATATATATATATGTATATATATACATATATATATATGTATATATATGTATATATATACATATATATATATATATATGTATATATATATATATATATATATATATATATATATATATATATATATATATATATATATACATATATATATATATACATATATATATATATATATACATATATATATATATATATATATACATATATATATATATATATATATACATATATATATATATATATATATATATATATATATATATATATATATATATATATATATATATGTTATCTCAGGACATTGATTTTTATATATTAAGATTTATAAATCTTTAAAGTGTACTAAATAATGAGAGAACTTATCTTAGTTTTAAAAGTAAGCTGAATGGATTCATCTACTGTATGAAATATACAGTGCCCGCCGCTTATTAAAATCACATTCGTTCTGAGGACATTTGATTTTATAAAGCGGCTGATTTTATAAACCGGCACTCATGCACTGAAAAAAAAAAGGTTTTTAAGTATAAATACTCGAAAAAAGAAATAAATTACGATTAGCTGTATTTTATTTTCAGTCTAGTTGTATTGTATTATTTTAGTTCAGTTGCAAAATACAGTTGACATTTTAGCTTACATAAGGTACATTTTTAAAATTTCACAAGGGTCTTAAAATATTGACTTATTGTTGTTTTAATAAGAGAATTTGAAAGTAAAGATTGAGAAATCCCTAATTTAATTGCAGCATCACACTAACTACATTTAGGAAGCGTGTCATACTTATTCAAAATTTCGAATTAATCTTTCACACTCAAGTCGTCACGACGTGCTAGCTAACAATTTTAACTCAATTGTAAAAATGAACTGCCAACCCCTGTAGATACGTAGCTGAATGAGCACGAACTGATTGACTCGCAGTGGTCAGTGAGCAGGGCTGCATGTGGAAACAGTTCTGCAACGTGGAAACAGGCAGCACCAACTAAATATATGGCTCTGAAACAATTCTCTTGAGACTGTTTCATTCTCCTTCTTTTTTTTTTCATTCAACTCCCCAAGAAAAAAAACGTACAACCTTCACCATTTTTTTTTTGTTTATGTGGAATTTGTTATTTTATTAGTGTTGCAATGTTTTAAATATTTTAAAGACAAAATAAAATCCTGGTTCTATTCAGAGAATTAACATATGCTCTATAAAAGTTTGATTTTATAAAATGGCGAGGATGATATTATTAAAAGATAAACCTAACATGTTCTGATATAGAAATGATTCTGTTCTTCCAGATTTGATTCTATAAAGCGGCTGATTTTATAATCCAGTGATTTTATTAGTGGCGGGCACTGTACTATGTTTACAGCTGTAACGTAATTAATAACTACAAATTTTCGAAGATTTTAAAAAAATCCAACTTTTTTATTTTCTTTAAAAAATTAAAAAAAAAAAAAACTCTATCTAAAAGACATTCTTTTTGAAACCGAAACAAGTGTCTGAAAGCAATCTGCAAATTTGTGCAATTAAGTGACGTTATTTCCTTTTTACTTTTCAAGCTTGAAAGTTTTTTTTTTTCAACTCCTATGGAAAATACTATTAATTTTTTTAAATTATAATACTCACATGAAAGAAGCAGACTTTGAGTACAAAATATTTATTAACACATCTTTGTTGAAAGTTACATTTTAATAATTTCGTCAAACGTTTTAGATTCTTCCACATGCAATATACTGATAGCCCAATTATGCCATCCACAGACTACAGTTTCGTCTTTGTTATGAACTCATCAGTCTGGAATGGCAAACTTCATCCCACTTAAGCTGAGAGTGCCAAAGAACAGGAAGCTAAAATAAATTTAGCGCACTAGCGAGAGTCCACAGCAATGGTGCAGCTCAACTCGTCAATTGAAGGGGTAATAAGAGCAGAAAGTTACCGCCAACCAGGGCTAAGGCTGAAATACATGCGATATATACCAGCAGTCCGGGCTCTGGATCGCAACATCTGGCTGTTGGTATTGGTGTATTACATGTTTTTCTGCCTTAGCCTTGGCTTAAGGGCGGTAACTTGCCCCCCCCCCCCCCCAACTCATTGTTCTAAATTCCGTTCACTTTCTAAAACTTTTATTTCTACAGTAATTGTATAAATTAATTTTCCAATATACCTCTCCATGGTTGTTTCCTCACAACTTCTTGTTAACTACATTTTGTTTGGAAAATAAAGTCGTACTTGTCGTGTCAAATGGCCAAGATCGCTTTTTCCTATGACCTTAAAATTGAATAGTTGACTTCCTGGGACAAGCCTTCATGAATATAGACCCAGTAGAATCAGACGGCCATTTCGATGTACATACTGTGTAAATAAAAACCAAGTTTGTACAGTTAGGAACATTTAAGACAAGGTAATTAATAGTTCAAGAAAAGATCACTAAAGTAAGACAACAAAAGAGCAGTAGTTTCTTCAAACCAGTAAGGGTGTCAGATGTAATTAGTGAAGATGAGCCAGGGCCATCATGTTTAAAGTAATTTTTCACTTTGATGTTCAAATATATCGTCCAGAACATTTATATATCGTTCAGGCCCGTCATTTACGGGGTGGGGGTTCAATTGAACTCCCTCCCTCCCGGCTTTAAAAATCAATGTTTTTTACATGTAAGTGGTTTTTGTTTTGTTATTCTCCGTGCATTCATAAAATGATGCCCATTGGGCGTATCTCGCTGTAAAAATTCGAAATGACGAGCCTAACATCGCCGGGTGGTTAAGTGAAAAATGTACCATTTAAAATGTCTCTTATTATTAAAAACCAAAACCAGGGTTATAACGTGAAAAAACATTTGGTATAACTTTGATATACCCCCCCCCCCCCAAAAAAAAAAAATTACGCGCTAAATTTGGCACTCCCTACGGGTTTTTTTAGGGTTGCTGTTTCTTATTTTGGAGTTGCAATCTAGATTTTTTCAGCTTTTAGGTTTTTGCTGTTGCCAAATTTAGTATTTTCTTGTATTTTGTACATTTTTTGAGTTTTTTTTTAATAGTTTCGTGGCAACAATGACAGGTATTTTGCTTGGCGAGAAAAAATATCGCCAAATTTCCGATTTGGGGGGGGGGGTATATCAAAGTAGTTCGAAACATTTTAACAGTTGAAGAATTTCTTTCAAGGAAAAAAAGTACTCACAGAAGTAAGTGTAAAGGCAAAACACAACAGCACGTGAATCGTGAAAGATTCCAACATTACAAACAAGACCAACTAGTCACAGTTAAAGTATCATTTTTGTCTTTTCAGTTATCAAATCCATTAATAAGTAACACCTTAAACTGACTGGAGCCTCCGTTACTGAGCGGCAAAGCAAGCTAGCTCGGACAGCTGCCTGCGTGTAGTAAAGTAGGTAGTGGGTTTGATTTCCGATCGTGGTTTGATGAGCATTATTTCCGTATCTTTACTTCTTTTGTGATGTTAATTCCGTTCTGACTTGTGATTTCTGTGCCGTTACTCACTATAGAGCACGGTGAAGTGCCCTATAAGTAAAAAGAAATAAAATAAAAAGACGCTTTCTTAATTTTCTACTACTTTTGTCTCCAGTTCTCTCCAAAATAATTCGAAACTTAGCATTTTGATGACATTATAAGAAAGTTTGAGCATTCCAATTAATTTCTAGAAATATTAAAATAATTGTTCGCTTTTTTTTTTTTTAGCTTTTCACATTCGTTATAACTGTTTGAATTACCCCGTTTGGCATGAAAATTGGCAAACGGCCAGTTAAAATGATTCTATCTATATGAGGGCGGGGTGCATTTTCACGTGAAAAGCTTCTTTCTTTGCGATTCTGTTTAATTCAGAGCAGACACACCATTTACACTGCTCAACCGCTCCCTCCCCTCCGGATTTAAAAAATCAATGTTTTTAGTTTTTACATATAAATGGGTGTGGTTTCGTTGTGTTTCAATGAATTTTGCCTGGAGTTCAGAACCTTTGCTCCCCCCTGCCAGGGAAAAATGACGCGTCTGATTTAGAAGTTAACACACTCATATGGGCAGAGTTAAGGGGGGCTTATGGCAGGTTGCCTACCCACCTCCCACCCTAAGAGTAAGGACGCACCCCCCAACTAACAGCAAGAGCCCTCCCCCCTCCCGAAAAAAAAAAGAGAAAATATTCCTCAAAACAGTCCCTTCTAGGTGTGTACCTCTACTTTTAGGAGCTAACCCCCCCCCCCATAGAAAAATATAAACAAGGTTTAAAGTGGCCCTCTTTCCGCACATAATTATTTTTATTCTATAACAACAAAAATGCACTAATAATAATTAAAATATTTTTGTGCTTAACATTGAACATTCTGATCTATTTCTCTAACCTTTTTTGTTCGTTGTTCGCTCGTTGTTGTTAACGGTGTTCTATATCGGGACCCTTGTCCTGGGTGGTAATTTCAAGTGTGGTATACATGTAAATTGTGCTTCAGACCTTAAATTAAAAAAAAAAAAAAAAAAAAAAACCGGAATACAGCCCCTAATCTCCCCCCTATAATATCACAAACATATAACTAAAAATTCATTTTTAGGCCCATTTCCAAAAAACTATTGAGATAACACACTTACTGCCTATTATCTTCTAAAACATGGCCAAATCAGCCTAAAATAGCGTTTTTTGTCTCAATTTCTGGATACTAACTCGTTTCCTCACTCTTGTCTAACATCGCTAAATCGACTTTAAAATCTTTTTGGGATTTGCGTTTATACTGCTTTGGCTGAAATTTGGAACAAATGTGAACTTATATGTAAACAGGTGTTGGTTCAATTTTTGCGCCAATCACTCCGGGAGGGGGGGGGGGGGTCAATAAAAAGTTTCTGTTGCCGTTTTGTGTTTGTTAAAAAATAAAATATTTGTTATTAATTTAAGCAAAGCTTTTAAAATAACTCAAATTTTAAAAACTAATTTAATTTTCGCTCTTTGCTTTTGTAATAGTTCGGAAATTGGGATGGTTGTCAAGATTTTTCGTGTGTAGATCAAAATTCATAAGAAAGATGTAGGGGAAAATTTCGTGATGGCTACAACATACTAGTTAGATTTGTTAAAAGCAAGAGTAGAAATTGATTTGGAAATTAACCATTGACAACTAATTGTTACAAAACGCCATAATTTTAAAACCCGTATTACTGTAAAAATCAACAAATACGTGGCTATTTGGACTTGAGCATGCGTTAAAAATATTTTTTCCTTGGTTTTTTTTTTTCAATTAGAACAATAGAAAAGTACGTTAGGTGGTTTAAACTACTTGAGACATTTTTGGGCAGAAGGTTTTAACCGATTTAAATCACGTTTCGTTAAAACCATTTCAGTCTTGCAGCCAGCAGAAATAGCCATAAACTTTATTAAGATAAAACAAGAGGTAGGAACTAACTTACATAAAATAAATAATTAACATGCTCTTTTGAATAGTTTTATCTACTATATAGTATCACGTTCTTTTGAACGATTTGTTTGAAAATATAATGTTGATCATTTTGCAGTGCAACATTAAAGTATAAACAAACACAGGACCTCAAATCAGCGTAATTCTAAAATCCGCAAATGCCATAAATTTGCCAGATTCGAGAGATTACAGTAAAAAAAAAAAAAAAAAATATATATATATATATATATATGTATATATATATATATATATGCCACAGTAATTAAAATGTCTGGGAAGTTAATGAAAACTATACAACAAAGTTTTTAACATTTAAATATAGCTGTACCTTTGGTTTATAAGTGTTTTCCTTAATGAACACAAAGCGATTTTGTTGAATGTTAGTACTTCCCTTTAGAGAAACAGCCACACGTAATAAAAATTTTGATGAAAAACTTTATTACAAACTTCACATTGTAAAAAAATATATTTTCTTACAAAGAACATAAAAAAAAGTTAAAATACATCAAAAATAAATAAATTTGAATTTTAGTGTTACTGAGCACCAAAAATAGTCGAAACTACTTTACACCAAAAGTAGCGTAAGGCACATTGTAGGTGCTTGATTATAACAATAATTATCCTTGGTGCTTGATTACAACAAGAATAGCTATGATATACATAAAATACACCGGTATGTAGTATGGTAGTACAATAGCAAGAAAAATGATTATGGTGTTTTAGTGTACCACTTCTTATGTAAATTAGTAGCAATCACTACAACCAACAACAATGCTGTAACGATACTTCTTTTTTTTTTTTTTTTTTCTTTTACTTGAACATTGAAGCAGCAAGATTATTTATTGCAAGAATTGAATTTTGCTCCAAATAGAAAACATCTTTTACTGGCAAAAGTTCTGCAAGAGGATTTGTCCTTTGAATTCCTTATCTTTGCATTAATTCGATATAAGCAAAACAGTCAAGATCCCAAAAATCATATAGGGGAAAACATCAGGTTTAGCTATATTTATGCCTGAAGATAAATATCTTCTGGGAAAATATTTCTTAATGAATGTCCATTCGGCCTGTTGTGTTGATAGGTTCTAAAGGATGAAAGAATGGTGGATACGAATTAGTCACTGGGAATGAGGCAGCTTTCCGTAAGTTAATTGTAAAATTTACTTAGGTCGCTTTTTTGGGGAACAGGTTTCATCTTCTATCGACACATTAGATCTTTTCCCTTCTTTATCTTATCGTTTTCTCTACTCATCGCATTCTGATCTTCTTTTTTCTCAAACCCTCAAGAAGTTCGTCCACTAACTCATCTAAAAGCTCCCTTTTCTCCAACGCTGTTAAATAGTGTTCCTCGACTTCTTTTTTGAAATTGATCACCATTTCCTCATCGGTCAAACAAAAACGCAAACAAAGGTGTACTAATAGGCCTACATCTGTAGGGACTCTTAGCAACTCTGATTTTATGTTTTCAATAGCTCTGGGTGTAAAGAGAGTGTCCCATTTCAGCTGTTTTATTTCTTCGGGGGACAGACTAAACCATTTATAAAAACTTTCAGCCTTTTCCCAAAATCTGCTACCAAATACAAGTCCATAATGGAGTTCAACCCCGTATTGCAAAAATAGATCCTTTTTAAATTCTCCCTTTTTTTCGGCTGCATCAATGCTCCAGGCCGTAATTACTTCCATCAACTCCAACACACCATCTCCTAAACTTGAAAGACGTGCATAACTGTCAAACAAGTGAACACAAGCCTGCTGAGCGAAATACAACTTACACTGTTTCTTTTCCTCAACTGACGACAAACAATGATTGATCACGTTTTCCACTTCAGCAAATTGCTGTTCAATCAAAAAAGACTTGCAAACATCCAAACAAACATCTCCATCAATAAGATCATCTATATGTTGAGTTTTTTCCGCGTCCGACTCCAAAGACCAATCAAGGAGACCTTCCAGTAACTTTTCATGGTTCGCTTGTAATAAACTCAAACAGATTTTGTGGCCATAATGTGATGAGATTAATTCTTTTTTAAAGTCGGCAATTTTTTCATGCAGAATGCATTGCTCCAGCACCCAATTTAAAAGGGACCACGTTCCTTCTTGTATTAAACGTGTAAACATAAACTCCACCTCCTCATTAAAATTCATCATCATCACTTCTTTATTTTCCTCCGGTTGATCGCGAAAAATCCGTTTAAATAACATTTCGTCTCTTTCCTGGAAGGGAATTCTTACTAACAATTGAGACAGCAATGATAGACCTTCATTCAACACTGAACACATGTATCTGCTATCCAGAAACACGTAATTCTTATATTCTTCGGGAGTTTCTTCCCACAACACCCATAAGAGACTTCGATAATCGTAGTCATGGTTTGCTCTTTCATTGTTTTCACTGTACTTTTTCGCTAAGGCCATTAGACAATGCTCATATTCATGCTTGGGCATTATTCCCCATAGCTGTTTCATTGTGGGTAAAAAATCATCTTGATGTGGCCAATCTAAAAAACATTCTGCAACAGATTTACAAGCACCAATCAGGGAGGATCTCATAAAAAATACCGATTGCTGTTCTTTATCCATTTGTGACAGGAAAAAAACTATCAATTCACTATAATACGAGGGTAAATTAAAATCCTCAACATAGTAAATAGATTGCCAATTAGACGGCAGAGGATACACCAATCTCCCTTTCACAGAGGGGGCCTTTTTTGCATCTTGCCATTGTTTCAGGGCTTCCAATGCCCTATCAATTATCGTCTGTCGCTGTACGGGTTCATTCAACTGTTTCCAAGACATCACCTGGGCTGTGCGGTTCCCACAGCATATTGCTTTGGATTGCACCTCAGTCCACAGTGGGCACTCTTCTCCATTCATGTGAAGTGACCATGATGAAACCAGACTCTGGAAATTCTCAGAAGGGCGGTGAGTGCCATCACCTTCAATGACGAACTGCTTTTCACTTTGGGTCAACCTGTTCCACAACTTTGAAATGTGTGCCTGCTGGCAATACACGCACGCAATCCGATACCTTTGTAGAACCGTCAACTCTTCGTCTTCGAGCAATCGCAGGGATAACTTCTCCTCATCTAGTCGACCGTCTCCTTTAAAATCCTCTCTGGTTAAAATATTCATTAAAAAATAGCGCGATACTTGAAATAACTCCTCGTGCCTCCAACTATAAGACAAGCACTCCAAGGCGATGCGGTCCATCCAGAGATGGATCTTTTGTTTTAATCGATTGGGTAGGGGTATCCCTTCAGTCAGTTTTCGACACTGCTCATCAATAGCTGCTTCCCATCTTGAACTATCTCGTTCATTCAGGCTGCTATCTCTAAGTAAAAATTCGCAAGACCAGCCCTCCGTAAACACTTCGTCTCTATGGAATAAAGGCAATGGAAAATAAGGCTCAAAGTCGACCAGCATAGGAGACGGTGCAAGAGGATCGTCGACTACGTCGGTCGTTGGCTTCTCCAAATGCAGAGCTACTTCTTTAAAACCATTCCCATGACATAAATTAATCGCCACTTGAGCCAAAGCCAGCTCTTCTAATGAAAATATTTTATTTATATAACCCTTCATGATGAACTTCTGAATTTGTGTGTCTCCACAATGGAGGTATCAGCCTAAAATGTTGGTTTTGCTGTTATAGAAAAAAAATAGTTTATGATTCAGAACAAAATCTGACCGCAGTGCTTTAGTCTAAAACTCATTGTTCAATCGCAATGAAATTGAAAGACATGGATCACGAAAAATGGTAACGGTGGTTAGAGAAGTACTTTTCAAATGGCAGATTCACAGTGCTGTCTATTGACGGCACAGCCAATAAATACTTATATTAAAAAAGAGCGTACAGACTTTCAATCTTATTTGACGAAATGCAACTTTTTCCAACAAGCACGACTTTCTTCTTCATAAGTTTGGAGGCATGCTACATTTCCCAATCATATGTGGGTAATTTGAAGAGAATGATTCAAAATTTTCCGCATTCAACTTTTGAACATCCGCTACATTAAATTTTTTTTTGAATTCTTCATTTTCATTCTTTATTTTTTTCTTTTTAAATCACCTGGATAGTTTTTATAAATTCCTTATAAAGTTTAAGAATATTAATACAGAGTCTAAGCTATGACGTCCTTTTTTTTTTACAGCAAACAGTCTTCGATACTGCTGAAAAGAAATTTGAAAAAAATACGTTAAAAACTTATTAAAAAAAACTTACAGAACATTACAAATGATGACATCTAACCAAAGTTTTAATTACTTTTGTCAAACATCATCACATACATAAATCTATAAAATCACATTATTTTGTATAGAAAATGAAGGGTTTCGTGTAACCAGAAAACACACACATCACACAAATGGATATCTATAAATATATATCACGGCTGTAACCAGTTTTTTGTTTCGACCAGAGTTTAACCGAACACATTTCTCATGAAATCCATAGTACTATCAATTAAAATTGGTTCTTATTCATACATTTTATTACTTTTTTTGTTTTAATAGATTATTTTAATGACGAAAAGATATTTCTGCTTTATGGCATTAACATTCAGCAATAGCAGGTGATGTACATATTTAATGAACATCGAAACAAATATGCTTTGCGGAAATTAAGAAACTGCAATTCAGAGGGACTCCTTCCCCATTTTGGAAAAATGATGAATGAAAGAGGCAGTTACGACAGGATCAAAGAGGGAAAGTTTTGTGCTGTATTAAAATTTAGATTTTTTCCCACGATTCAGAAACTAAAAACATCTTGCTTCAGAAAATGTACAATATGCCAAAGCATTATTAACAAAATCATTTTATTCATTTTTGCATTTTACTTTATTGTATTTCATTTTGTTATGCAAAACTACTGTAGAACCTCAAGTAGTTTAAATCCCTTTTTACTGAATTCCAGCTTAATCAAGACATTTCTTTGAATTTTATGTTGCCTGTTTTACTATTTCTGTGTACAGAGTAAGAAATATTAAACTTTCTCGTAAGATAATGAAAATAATGTACCTGTTCTGTTTTCTGTCGACCGTTTGAAAAATCTGTTTATTTCTAAAAAATATACCTTATATTTATTCGAGATTTGTGACGCGTTGGTTAGCAGAAAATAAATCACATGAAAGCCTTATAACTTTATTAGTTTCCTCTGTACAAATTAGAAATATTGAGAAAATCAGACGTGACAGGACTCTTGGTCAAGATAATTTGAGTTATTTATTGACTAGTTTAAGAAAAAAGGTAAATACATTTATTTAAAATCTTTGAAGTATTTTTTAAATGCCGTTAAGAGTTAAGAAATACTATTAAAGTTCAAAATTCATTTTTATCTTCATTGTCTGTGGTGAAGAACAAATAAAAAAGAAGTTTAAATTGTGAAAGTATTTAAATTGATAATTTTTTAAAAAAACTTCTCAGAAAATTTAAAAAAAAGTGGGCTAAATAATGGTTTTTTTAAAAAATGGGTTAAAAAAAAAAAAAAAAAAAACCATTGGGTCCAATTTGGCCAAACCTGCCTTCATCCCTTTAGCATCACTGAGAACGGAATTTCCCACACCGTTGCTTATACAAATAACTATTCTTCATTTCCCATTTATTTTTTTCATTCTAAATGTGAAAAATGATAAAATATAATGACACCTGAGAGCGCTGTTTCATCTCAAGTTTGTGAAGATAGAAAGAAAAAGAGAAAGTTTCTGGCAATTGAAGAAAAGCTAAAGATTATATGCTTGAATATGCTATAAATTGCATCGAAGACAGCACGACAATTAGTTATGAGTGAATCTTCCATTTGTACAATTAAAAGTCAACAAGAAGTTCCGTCTAGAACTATACGAGCCTACTTTCCCGTATACCCATACTACTTTCTAGTACCTGATCAATATTCTCAAAAATAGCAAATTATTTCAAACATATTTTTTTAATATTTTAAGCTAATTTCTAGGAATAAAATATATTCCTCACTCATCTAAAAAAATTAGATGCGTAAAAAAAAAAAAACCGAACAAATAAAAATAGCAGCACCTTTCAAACAAAGCAGCTAATACACTTTTTTCCATTTAAAAAAATATCTTTAACAGCTTTCAAAACGAAAAAATTATAATTAAAATTAATAAGCTCATTAAAATGAATACATCACATGAAAAAAAAATCGTTTATTTTTCCCCTGTTGCCAAAAATAATTTTTTAAATGAATTAATGCACTTACCAAAATAAATAAAAACAATAAAATGTCAACTTAAAGAAATACTTTTCATTGTCAAAAAAAAAAAAAAAAAATCGTCTGCGCATATTTTTATGTAGAAACATAAATGACTTCGAGTTTATTCGCCGAAAACTGAATTCGCAACTCCAGCGCTCGAATACGCTACCTTGCGGTGATTTACAAAACTGCCGAAAAAACTAAAACATTGCCACATTGCGTTCCATGTGTGTCTGTTGATGTAAACACAGGCAGTTTGTTAGGAGTATTTATTAACGCATTCGATGTGTCTTAGAATGCTTTTAACAACAGAAATTGTTTCGTCCCTTAATGGTATTCTCGATCTTCTCAAAATAATGTTAGTTTTCATTATTTCCCTCTAAAAAGTGTGATGATTGTCGTAAATGGCGAAAGCGTAAAACAAGAAAACTCTGGGTTAACAAACTTCGCATTTGCTCTGTTCGATGCATTTTTTTTTTTTTTTTTTTTTGAAAAAGGATAACGGTATACCAGGTAAGTTTTTTTTTAAATTGTTTTGTGTGAATTTGTAAGAATATGGGGTTTTTTTAATCTTAAGTTCGAAAGAAGGATTTAATAACATTAGCAGAAGAATTAGGCTTTCATCTCCGCCTAGTTTAAAAATAATTAATTAAACCAACCTAATTTGCTGCAGCATTTAGTTGGAATGGGCAGTATGCAAAATATTTTCTTGAATATATTATCGTAGAACGAAATGAAAAATGTTTAACGCTGAGAATTTTCCTCGCCAAAATAGTGGGATTATACTTTAGGGTTATAGTTTTAGTATTGTGCGAGCAAAGAACATTTGGGAAGAGATTTCTTTCGCATGTCAGTTAAACCATATTTATTTTTTATCATGAATGGAATAAAATGGTAGAAAGATTACAGAATTCGATATGTTTAAAGAAATAATGTTAGATCAATTGAAAAGAAAACTACCACCATTTATCGGTGAGAATGCTGTTGATGATTTGCATGGCATGACATAATTAAATCATAACGCAGAAATTAGAAAAATACGAAACAGAAAAATTTAAAATTAACCGATTCGGCAATTTGAGAAAAATAACTCAGCTACAAATGCAAAACAATTAGGCTAGCCAAGCAAGACAAAGAATAATCATCTTCTGTTGATAATAATTCGTAATGTCATATAATTAAATTGTCTAGCATTAATTGTTATTCTTGTCAGGCCACAATTATTATTTAGTTTTATCAAGAATTGATAAATATCGAATTCAATATCGTGGAAACGGCTGCTTAGAACTACGTAATTTGCATTAATTTTTGACGTTTAGTAATGCTTCTTGAATTCTCATTTCTTTCTACGTGGGCCAGAATATCAATAAGACTTTGAAAATTAATTTAAAAAGAATAAAGAGAAGAAATAATGCATACGAACAAAATTTACTAGGCTTATTACCATTTTCTTCGTTACCACGTGCGTTTGCTTTACCTTTTTCGTCCGCCATTAGAAAGTGGCTACAGTGCCCCCTATAGTTCGTTGGAGTCGGAATACCTAAATTAAAACCTTAGCGTGAAAATAAAAACAAATCATATCAACAATAATTATTTCACAGTTAAAACAATAGCTGCGGAGTCGGAGTCAATTTCATTTTGGGATAAAGGAGTCGAATATCCAAGAATCGGAGTCAGTCACTTGTCCTCCGTGTATAAATTTTTGCCAAAGCTACGAAGTCCAAGTCGAAGTCGAGGAGTCGGAATCCGATTCATTGTCGGGCACAGGAGTCGGATTCGGAGTCAGGTGCCCCTAAATTCTCGGAGTCGGAGTCTGGCGTCAAGAGCTATTTCCAACAAAATTTATTTAAAATAAATCCGCCTTCAAGTACGGAATCTACATTGACTTTCAGTTTCCCCGTAGGCGCTAATGTTAAGGAATTTGAACTGTTCAAAATTGAACAGAAAATTGTTCAAATCAAAAAGATATTTTATATACAAGTTTTTCATCAAAAGCTTTTTCCTACAAAATTTGTTTGAAGCAAATTCGCCTCACAGTTCGGAATTGCCTTGAATTTCCCCGTAGGCGCTAATGTTAAGTTTTTTTGAACTGTTCAAAATTGAACAAAAAGTAGTTCAAATCAAAAAGTGAAATATGGGAATGAGGTGTCCTTGCCGAGATCTTGCGAACAAAAAAAACGTTGGTTCGAATCGGACTATTCATTCAAAAGTTATTGGGGGGGGGGGGAGAGACAGACAGACCGACAGACATTTTTTCCCATCTCAACACCCTACTTTCCAATTTTTAATTTTTCGATATTTATTTAATTATTTTATTTATTTTTTACTTTTTTTTTGTTTTTCGCGATATTTTTAAGATGCATTAAGCTTTTTTTCATGCTGTTTTCTTCTTTTTCTGACTTTTACTGGGAAAGTAGGCTAAAAACAGGAAATCCGTAAAAGTTTACCGAGTAGTATCTAAGCAAAATGCAAAAATTATGAAAATGGAAGCTGCTCTCGTATTGTGAATTTAAGAAATCATTAAGAGGGGCTTTGTCATAGATGGAAACGTTATAAAAGAACAAGTGAAACAACTGTATTGTGTATTTAACAATGTATAAGAATAACGGTTTGATCACACAGCATACATCTTAATTTTCTTAAGTTACAATTATCATTACTGGATCTACTGTGCATTTGATTTTCTTACTACATACTGTACATACCGTAGTGGCTTACTTTATGTCTTTCTTTCCCATTAATCATTGATTTTGTGCATCGTAGCAGTATTTTTTGTGGAATAAAATGTTATTTTTTTTTAAAACGACAAAATTTTCATGTGAGAAACAGTAATGTATAGTTAAGAAATGGTTTTTAACAGTTTAAGGTGGTGTTTACAAGTGTCTAAAATAATGGGATATGTTTATAAAAGTTTTTACACATACCCTTTTCCACAACGCGAAATTTCAACTTACGCGAGTGGTCTTGAAACGCATCCCTCGCGTAAGTCGGGACTCGACTGTACAGCATGTCTCCATTTAACCTGCAAGATCTCGATTTTTGTGACCGTTAAGTCCCAAAAGAATACTTCAAACAGCATATATGGCAAAAATCAGGTACAATGTTAAGAAATTTAAAGTTTGAAGAGGGGGAAAAAAAGTGAGTTTAGGGAAATACTTTGCAGTGAAAAATATTACTAAAAAAAATTATGTTTAGGGAAATACTCTGCAGTGAAAAATATTACTAACACAAACAACTTGACATTCATAAGACCAATATTCACCGAGATATAAAAACGCGGCGTTTGGTGACTCGCACGACCACTTTACACTGGCAGTGTGGCAGTCAATAACTTTTTGGAGAGAAACACAGGGTGAATTTGATCTAACCTTCCAAACGAAAGGGGGCGCTAGAAGAGCCCAAGTGGAGCATAAAACCACCCATTATCGTATCCAATTTGTAACTAACCAAATTACGGTAGAAAGAAGAAAAATGAGCCAAAAAGCAAATTTCTGAAGTTAAGATCGATTTGTGAAGTTCCTGGGAATTCTACACACAAAATAAGAACATATTTGAAAAGAGCAAAAAAAAAAAAAAAATTCCCATATAAAATGAAATTTTTTTCATCGAGATAGTTTTAAGCAAGCTACAAGCTTTGAAACATTCGAAGTACTCAAAGTTGAATTGCCGACAAAATTTGTAAACGGCATTTTCAAAAACCCCCAATCGTTTGAGCTACAACCGGTCAAATCTACTAAAAACTGGTCCACCCTACTAGCTTTCAAATGATATCACAGTAAATTATATTGGAGTTCAAGTTCAAGTTTGGCAGAAATTAAACCTTTTGTTTGAAAGATTATCAGCGTTTGTTAAAAAAAATGAACTAGTAAACGTATCACGCCCCTTTAAGTACAAAAAGCCTCTGCAAATTTCTACCTCCAACTGTTTTTTCAACAAAATTCTTCAACTGGACAGATATATATTTATTTATTTTTCTGGAACTTTACTTGACAAAATTAGTTTTGGAAATATATTTTGCTATCTTTAATAGAGATGCTAAAAGATTCAGAAACCTCCCTAACAGATCAACTGTTCTAAGTGAAACTCTCCACACTCCCAGATTAAACACCAGTTAAGTATTACATTTGAGCAATTTTATTTTCATGTGTTTTTCTCTTTTTTATTTGAAGGTTTTTGTTGTTGTTTTTTTGCGGGCCCCTTGCTAGCGCGGGGTTTGGTTGGGCCCAATTGGTCTAATTGGTCTAGGTCCCCTAACTTATAACTAGGGAAATAGTTTTCATAGAAAAATAACTCCAATACACATAAAAAAAAAGAAACATTTGCAACCAAAGCTCAAAGAGTTATTCTAGTTCAAAATTTTAAGGAGCCGAGCAAATGAGATTGAAACATATCGCTCCTTCACAAAAAATGGCAGGTTGTCGAATAAAATAACAAAATTTTTATATTTTTCATTGCTATTGAAAAAAATGCTAACATTATGCAGTGATACGTAGAAGCACACTACAAATGCTTAACACTCTGACCGCCTTATTCACCGTTAACCTAACCACACGCCTTAAACCGCGAGGTTCATTAACTCGTAGTTGGGATTGTTACCGCGAGGTTAAAATTTCAGTATTCACCGGCGAAAAACACCTCGGAGTTTCTCAACAAGAAGTTACTCAACCAAACTTCATGCGGTTATAAGCGCAGACACCCTATTGGCTAATAAATAAAGATCATATGATTTTCACACGTTTTCTTCTTCGTTACTTTTATTTCAGCTCTGCGCTTGTGTAGAGTTCGTGGTAGAGGTAAAGCCGATCTTTGCTCGTGGTGTTGTTGTCATAAGCCTGATAACTTTTTTATCTTCTTTATCTTCTTTACTAATAATAAAGCTGAAAGTCTCTCTGTCCGGAGGATGTCTGGATGTCTGGATGTCTGTAGGATGTCTGTGACGCGCATAGCGCCTAAACCGTTCGGCCGATTTTCAGGAAACTTGGCACAAAGTTAGTTTGTAGCATGGGGGTATGCACCTCGAAGCGATTTTTCGAAAATTCGATGTGGTTCTTTTTTTATTCCAATTTTAAGAAAAAAAACTATCATAAATTACGAAATTATCATAACGTGGAACCGTAACATGGGCACAAGCCAATAGGCGAGATACGAAATTATCATGACGTGGAACTGTAACGTCGGTACAAGCCAATAGGCGAGAAATTCACCATACATTATTTGTAAATATACAGGCGAACCAAAAGACCTTTAAATTTTCTATTACGGGCGAAGCCGTGCGGGTGCCACTAGTTTTGTATAAAGTAGCTTGTTGGTAAAGAAAATGGAAATAGGTAACAAAAAAGAACGCGTCATCTCTATATACGCGTCTCTGAGTTCTAAAAACTCGATGTATTGCAGTTGCCGTATGCGAAGTTGCACTCGGTCCGCCATTGTTTCAAATGTTTACTTGTAAAATGCGCATGCTCAGAAGCCAAACCAAGCCCTTAACCTTGCTTCCGGAGCTTGGTTAGGTTTTCCAACCACGCCTGGTTTCGAAAACCTGTCAGCGCATAGTTGAAGTTAACGGTGAATACAGAAGAAGGGGATAACCCCAGGTTAAGCGCTTAACCGCGTAGTTCAGTTAATGGTGAATACAGCGGTTAAGCACACTTACAGTGTTCAACCATTGTTAGCCGCTATAAGTTGAAAGTTCATATTTTTTTACAAATTTGCTTCAAACTTTCAGTATTTTAACTCTGCAGCTTATTTCGACCATTTTTGCATTTTGAAGTATGTATCTATAGGGCTAACGGTTGTGGAAATAGCGGCCTGGTCATGCAGGTTTGATGGGGACATGCTGCAGAATATTGAACTCTATTATCTCCATGTATCAATATAAGGTACATGTATGGCTTTGTATTTCATCATCAAGTATTGTAATCAAGTTTACTGATGCCTAGTTTTTTTTTTAATTGGAAATATTGGCATAAAAAAAGGCACTAAGAAAACTAATTAAAGTTGACACAAGTACAGATTCGTAGAATCATCTTACTCATACAATTACTCTTAAGAAGTTGGATTGCGCTACTGCGACAAAATTATGCATTTATTTTGAACTAAAATTTGTATTTCAAAAGACTCCTGTTGAAATTTGGATGCACGAAGGTATCCCTCACAAAACATTTAGTTATGTAACATTTATTACTGTGGTATGAAATTTAGCAGATATTGAAATCAAGTTTGTAAGAAAAGGAAATGAACTGGTAGTAATATTTAGCATTGAAAAAATGAAAAGGTTAACAGTTCACTGCTTAGTAGCAGTAGCGAACACATCATTAATGAAGCACCATTTAGTAACACTTCTTTCGAAATTTAAAGGTTTTCAATACAAAATGGTCTTAGCTTTTGGATGTAAGGTGCTTGCCATTAGTTGCTAATCTGTGTTTCATCAACGTAAGTGTTTACTACCGTTATTTTGTTGCACAAGGGTACTATTTCATTTCGAACTACATGCTTGTTCCTCTAAGCCAGCGGTTCCCAACCTTTCTAGTTGTGCGGCCCTCCAGTTTTGTAGAAAATATCATTGAGGCCCACTAACTACTAGATATTACTGGTACAGCCAAAATGTACTTTCTGCGGAGGGGGGGGGGATAATCTGCTCACATAACTGCCACTTAAGTGTAAATAATATACCGTACTAGGCCTGAAAGTGTTAAAAACAAAAGTTCCGGAGATGTTAATACCTTTCTCCTCTAATGCAGCACTACTGGTAATAACGTCCTGCACAAGAACAATTTTCTAACTAATTTTTAAGGAAAAAAACAAGGGAACTGATATCTGCATTGAAACTGAATCGTTCTAGTCTCAAATAACTCGCAACATTAAATGCATTTCTATACATTTTTTTTTTAATTGCAACGAAAAGTCTCGTTCAAATAGGTAAGTTCTCGAAAAGCCCCTTAAGTGTCTCAATTCATTGGTTAGTCATGCCAGTTCAGTAAAGGAGGAGCATTTTTAACTTCAAAGTTTGAAACTAATACTATTTTTTTTTTTTTGGCAATTCTCTTTAAAGGAGTTTCTGATTCATTAGATTTCACTTTTAATTATAAGGGAAAATTCCTAAGAAATATGAAAAATCTTAATCTTAAAGTTCCTTATTGGCGATGAGCTAGGGAGAGGTTTTGAGTGACGGTGCATCAAAATTTTCGCAGAGAACGAAATTAAGATCCCAAGATTTATTTTGGTCCAGATTCTAGACCAGTGTCCACAGCCCAGTAACACGCTGTTCGCGGCCCACAAGTGGGCCGCGGCCCATGGGTTGGGAATCGCTGCTCTAAGCTTTAGTATTTTCTTTAAAATTGTTAACTACCGGTAATTTAGTAACTGCTCAAATTTGAGATTTAAAAAATATATTAAAATAAAAATTAAAAGATATAAAGCAGCATGTATAAAAGCAGCTTCTGATTTTTAAGTTAGGCTGCAGAAATATTGAAATATCTAACGCAGCATGTAATTTTTGGCAAATCACCTCCCCCCCTTTGGAATATCCTCCCCCACCCCCTCCTCCAAGAAGAAGCGATTTTACTTATTCTAGACATTATCGAAATTCAATTCAAGAATTCGAAATTTGGTAAGTTTCTGGGAATGATTCATATTTACAGATTAAAAAAAAAAAATTACAGAATGAAACTTTAATGAGAAAGTAATTACCATTGAAGCACATGTTCAGTTTATTAAAAAGTGATTTCTAATGGATTAATAGTTCAATTCTTATTTCATTCTAATAGTGGATGGTTTAAAAAATAATTTGCAAAATGAAAAGATGGGCAATAAACATAAACTTGCGCATTAGGATTTGATGGGAGCAATGAAGGGAGAAAACGGGAGGAAATGGGGGAGATGGTGGCGTACGCAAGTGGAGGGGCGGGGGTATTACCGGCCACCTTCTTTTTTTTTTTTTGGCTTCCAGTTTAGCTAAAACATTTGTTGGCTAGCTGAAGTTTACTCTTTTTTTTTAATTTCTAGAAAAAAAAAACATGTATATTTCTTCATAAAAAATTATCGACCTTCACTGTTTCTTTTTTTTTTGGGGGGGGGGAGATGGATGAGGGAAGGATTGAAAAATAATAAGCTATTATATTTAAAAAGTCAGAATTGGAAATGGATTGGGAAAAAATGATATTTTGGTTCCAGATTAAAAAAAAGAAAATTTCATAAAAAGTAAAATTTGCCACTCTTAGCCTATTTAGAAATTTAAAACCTGAAAGTCCATAAGTCAATTGGAAGCAGAGTTCAAATTAAGCAGTCGTTAGTCGTATATTGCATCTAAACATTTTAGCTCAACAGCTAATTTCATATGCAGTCCTGGTTTTTTCCAACTTGATTAATTAGCAGAACATTGTTTTTGATGGCAAGATTCAAAGTCACTTTTACAATCATTCCCTGTCTTCTTTTTCAAAATTCAAACACTGGAGATAACCCTTGGCCATTCATGGAATTCTTTTTTCTGAGATTTCACTAACTCCAAAATTTTGAAAACGGGATATATTTTAACAAAATGGTTTTCAATTGAAAGCAATTGCATATTGCTGGCACAGCTGGGTTATGAGGGCTTGTCTTTCTGCAGACAATTAGCAGAATGTTAGCGAGGCCCAGGGTTAAAAATAGAATCACCGGGCCATAATTCAAAGTGTAATATTTGAGAGTTTAGAAGAAATCTTTTACAACTACAGAAATTTTCATAAGTGTCTGAAATATATACATGAATGTATTTAATATTTTTCAATCTAGTTTGATCAAATTTCATCAAATCAATTTTGCAATTAAATTTGTAAAAATCCCTGAGGAGCCACGGCCCCCCCCCCCCCCCAATGCCACTGCTTCCGTCTCACCGACTTAGGCCGACTGGGTTCCGCAAGAGGGCGCCAACCTTGGCCTCTAAAGGGTAATGAAAAAAATAGAGACGTACCGAGTACTCGGTAACTACTCGGTACTCGGCCTACTCGGGCAATATGCCGAGTACTCGGTACTCGGCCAAATTTTGATAAGATACTCGGCCAATACCGAGTAGTTGCAAAAAATTGAATATATAATTAAATTTACAAAAAAGCTCAAGCATAGATATATAATTTTCTGCAACCATTTACAATTTAAATTTAAATTTTGAGAATAATGAAGTTTGAAATACTTCAATGGAATAAATCTTGGTTCGAATGTCTCGAAAGTTAATAAAACTTTTTTGTTAAAAATTGTGCAAATATGGAATTTTTGCAACACAAACTAAAATTAGTTATAAGATATATAAAAATACCTTAGCTTTAAAAATAAAAGGAAATAAAATAACGTTAGAAGCACAGTGTAGGATCACTGCAGACACGTGTTTTGGCGTTACGAGGAATTTCTTTTTCAATGCACAAAATGTGAGCTCGTTGATTTAAAGGCATCCGGCAAAAGTCGAATTTTTTGTCGTATGCCTTTACATTCTTTAGTTCACATGTTATGCACTGAAAAGACGATCCTTGTAACACAGAAAAATGTGTCTGCAGTGTTCCTGCACATTTGTTTTTCTGCTTTTAAATATTATTTGTTTAGCGAACTAGACCTATAATGAATAAATTTGTATAATTTGTTTTAATTCCAACTTGATAAGTCATACCTTTTATTTATTCATTTTTAATTTAAAAAATATTTTGTTTGCAAAATTTTGTAGTTAAATATCAGCAGGAATTTAGTTTAAAAACTATTATATGGACAAAGAGGTCTACACTACTATTTCAATAAGTTCAAAATTCATCGATGTGTGTCGGTGGTCCTTCTTTCAACATAATTGGTACTGGGAAACTCGGCCGAGTAGTGAAAGGCCGAGTTACTCGGTAACTCGGTACTCGGCCGAGTAGTAAAAGGCCGAGTACTCGGTACTCGGCTACTCGGCCAAAGTGCTACTCGGTACGTCTCTAGAAAAAAAAAAGGCAAAAAGAAGAAAAAAGGTGCAAAAAAAAAAGAAAAAAGAAAGAAAGGAAAAAAAAAACGATGGTAGACAGGTTTACGGGTTCAAAGAAAAGAAAAAAAAAACGAAGTGAAATCACACAGGTTTATAACCACAAAAAAATAAAATAAAAATAAAATAAATAAATAAAGGAATTTCCACCAAAAAGTTTAAAAAAAAATAAATTTAAAAAAAAATATAGAAATAGAAAAAAATATAGAAAAATATATTTAAAAAAAAGGTGTTCAAACTGGGCACATCGGCCCACGGGCCGAAAGGCCAGCTAGCCAGTCCGCCCCTGATCTGGAATAAACCACTTCCCCAGTGAGGGGTGGTCCACATAAATTAATTTTAAATGACACATAAGCAGAGTTCTTTTTGCAACTAAGAAAAAAAAAGCTAAGCGTCAATGAGGCCTAACTTTTGTATTTTAATTCCAAACCATGGTTAGAAGACATTAGACATTTATTGATCTGACCGGTGTTTCCCCAGACCAAAGGGGCAGGGTGCTTTTAGATGAAAGGGCACAATAAAAAGAGCACTTAGATTATTTTGTAGTAGAAAGGTGCTGTATGCATACCAAATCCAAGTATTTCTTAATAATAAATATTTCTTTATAGTTACTATTGCAATTACTTTTTAATGATCTTTTTAACGTTTAGTTAAGAAGATTATATTAAAAACATAAAATTTTTTTATTTATATTCAAACTTAACTATAAGAGAAATGAGGGAAATACATTTCATAGCCAAAAAAACTTGCCTACGTGATTAAGTTCATAGGCGGATTTACGGGAGTGCCAGGGGGTGCGCCGCACCCCCAAAATTTTTGGCTGGGTTTTGAAAAAAATTAATGTAGTATTTGTCACTCAGAAGCGCAGTTGGGTAAAAAAAATTTCATAGTTGCTATACTAGTGCTGTGTTATAGTATAGAATAATTGTTTGCTCTCTAATTGTGTATTTATTGGTATATCAATACGAATTCTTCTACTTTGAAACAACTATAGATAATCAAGTCAAAGAAAAAAAAAATGACAAAATTGCAACAAAATTAATAAAATCTACTCCAAACTCAACTAAAAACCAACATTTTTCCGGTAAATTTTCAAAAAATTTTTGAAGGAGGACTCCCGGAATTCTTGCTGCAGTGGTGCATTCAGGGGGAATGGGGCACAATACTGGTGACCCTTCCCACAGAATGCTGAATTGATGTTTTTAAAAAATATATTTTTCATTATTGAAGAGAAGAAAAGATCTGATTTTAGGAAAATGCAGTTATTTCAAGAAGAAAGAAATAAATAATATTGGGGAAAAACCTTAATTTATATCAAAAAGAGAAATATTGACCTTTAAATTTTTCAACAGCTTCAGATTATTGACGGAGAATTGTGTGTATCCTCCCCCCTCCTCCTCGCACAATCCTCTTTCTTTCATACTCCTCCCTCCCTTTTTTTTCATTCTTTCTATTTCGTTTTCATTTTTTCTATTAGTCCTCAATTTTTTTTACCCCCGATGCCCTCTCTCTCTTGCCAATGTTATTACGGAGTATCTTAAATTTCGTTTTTTGGGCTTCAATTTCGCAACATTTCCAAGAAAGATCCTATGATCACCTAAAAACATCGAAAATCGTTTAAAATTGCGTTTTCGGAGCTTCAGTTTTGGAAAACTGCAGTGTCCCTAACGTTACCAAATATGGTCTTCCACTCATGTGTTTAAGATTTTAATTTTGGAAAATATTCGAACAAGGGCCTCCCACCCCCTTTCTCTAATTATCATCAAATATTGTTAATATTTTGGTTTTGAAAACTATACTATTTCGTGATAAGTAGGAGAATCTTTTGGGACAGTAGCCTTTGAAATCCTCTTTTTAATACCATGGAGTATTGCATAAGTACTTCATTTTTAGGACTTCAATTTCGAAAATTTTCCAGGGAAGAGAGCTTCAGGACCATCGTCCGGGAATAGCATCAAAAATTGTCCACCATAGTGTTTTTGGAACTTCAATTATAAAAAATTAAAGAGGTGGGGGGGGGGGGGGGTCATATTTCTATCTGTTTTTCAAAAAATCGATTGGGGTCAGTCCGTGAGTGTCATTCCTAACCCAAACTATAAATATGGACTATGATCACATTTATAAGACTTAAATTTCTAAAAACAGCCTTGGAGCCCCGCGTATCATTCTTTTCCCTAAAATATCACCAAGAACTCTAAAACTGCGTTTTCAAAACTACTATTGCAAATTTTTTCTGGGGCGTGAATCCCCTTTCAAAACAGAAGCTGGATTCGTCCCTTGCTTCTAACAACATCGACTTTTGTTTAAAACTTTTTCTGCAGTTTGAAATGTTAAGAACTGCTGATCTCCTAATGTTACTAAATATGGTTTACATCTCGTTTTTTAGACTTAAAAGTACGCCCTGGCCTAAAATTATTTTCTGATTTCGCCACTGCCTTGTTGAAACCCCCCACGCCCCAGATCCCTGTTATTGTTGCACCCCCAAAATTTTCGTTCTAAATCCGCCTATGATTAAGTTTTGCCAAAACTTCAAAGGGGAGAGGAGGGCAGAGTGAGACATGCAAAAAAAAAAGAGGGCAAGGTGCTCCTAAAGGGGCCTGGAAGAAACACTACGGAACATTCCAATATATTAAATTATTTTGAAACAGCTCAGACATATTGCATCAAGGCAGATTTCGAGGCATGGCAAGAGTCACAATTGGTCATTCAAACCTGTTTCATTCCGGTAAAATTAGTGTAAGCAGATAAGCGTTTTTCTTTTTCCTCCATTTGGAAAAAAAAAGATTTTCCCCCCTAGCTGTGTTGCCTGTACAAACCAGTCTTACGAAAAGCCCAGCAAAGAGTAAGTCCAAGCCTCAACTCAATAGTGCATAAATGTGGGATTAAAAAAAAAAAAAATCGAAGGGCAAAAATAAACCTTTTGAAAATCATAATTTTGAGGGATTAGAAATGGCGAGTGGAAAAAAAATTTTGAGTCAACAAGTTGAAGAGATAAAATTTAGTTAAAAAATAATGAAAGTGCAGTGCACTTTTTAACCGATTTCAAAAAAGGAGGTTATGATTTCGTATTGCGGCTTTTTATGTGTGTTTTCGAATTATTCCAACACTACTGGACCGATTTGACTTCCCAGATGGTCCCATTGTAATTTGGTCTGGATCTGATAAGGGGTCTCGGAGAAATCCAAGAAACTTTAAATTTCATACGTCATGGTCACGTGGCTTTGCTGTGATTGGTGTATTTTCACACGTAAGCTTTTGGCTTTCTCTTGAACGATACTTAATTCTCGAGGCACATGGCTGATTAATTTTCTCAACGCTGCGCCGCATGGTAATTTTTTATTATAGGTGTTACTAATGTATTTATTACTGCGTAGCAAAGCAGTAAATTAAATATATTTTGATACTTTAATAGTTGAATCAATTACCTTAATATTTTATTTACTAATAAATAACTTTATTTAGGCACTAAAATATAAAGTTCTTTATTTAATATTCCAATTTTTAAATATATTTAGTGTTCAATTGAGGGGGAATTGAATACAGAACACCCCTCCCCCACGATTTAATTTATATTCTTTAATAATATACATTATAACTGTGTATGATTTCTGAAGTTTGACCAATATTCTAGATTTACTATTTCACCATGCCGCCAGTTCAATTTGAAATTAGGGTTATATTAATTAGCAGGCTTCAAAAAAAGGAGGAGGTTCTGAACTCGTCGGATTGTTTTTCCTTTGCACAGTGTACCATAAATACTCGAAGACACCTGTACCCAGAGGCGTGCACAGAGAGGGGGAGGGACACCTGTTGGCCCGGGCCCGAGCCTGAAGGGGGCCCAATATTTTTATAACTAAGGGTGAAATATAGGGGTAAACAATATGGAGATAGGCCAGGAAAAGTCATTTGTGATGAGCTCCAAAATTTATGTGCACGCCCCTGCCTGTACCGATAAGGAAAAGTCTTTTTTTGTTTGAAACAGCATAGTTCCTCGGCGGTCTAATGTTAATCAAGTTCAGGTTTGATGAAATTGAAGGAACTCTTCAAATATCATACTCACATTTAAATCGATTTGTACCTTATTAACTTTGTATATCGTCTCACTTAGCGAACCGGTTTTTATGCTTTTTTTTTTTGTTTAGTGATGGTTTTGTTTAGGAGTGGTTTAACTTAGGTTCCAAATCTTTGATTTACCCTATTTGTTCTTTAGGGAAAGTTAAGGGTAAAACAATACATTTCATGCAATTTCCCTCACAAACGATTAAATATAAAACCCATTGATAAACAAAGGCCATAAAACAAAGGTTTATACTTTCTTTACCTATAGTTAAAGAAAGTACTAAAAATATATATTATTAAGAGTAATGATAACGAAAATTTTGAATTAAGGATTCTCTGAAGCAAACATAAAATTCATTCTAGTGGAATTTTTAGTGACTCATGCATTTGCTTCCGGAAAGCAAACTTTGATAAAGTTGAACAAATGATGAAGACATTTTTTTTTGTACATAGTTACGCATTTGAAAAAGCCTTTCTTCACGTGTTATTTATACCACTAAAAAGCAAAAAATAAATTACTTTTAAATAAAAAAAAACGCCTTCAAAAAATACCCAGGAACTAAAAAGCAAAAAATAACTAATTACACTTACATTGTATTTCCTACCCAAACACAGAAATGAAATTTATTTTACAATTCCAGTACAAAAATCAACTAAACTAAACACCGAATTATAAAATAAACACTGATTTAAATTACTGTACGATGAACTATTTTAAATACCTAACTAATTATATACGATCTCTTAATTTTTGATAACCTTTTGAAGTCGGGGCCTCCTATAAACTACTACCTAACGTAACTGAGTAAGTTTATTAGTTTTAAAGACTAATTTCGCGTATAGTTAAATTAGTGTTTAATCAGGATTCGGTGGGTTGTCAGTTACGTTATGTAGTTGTATATAGGAGGCCCCGACTTCAAAAGGTTATTAAAAATTAAGAGATCGTATATAATTAGTTAGGTATTTAAAATAATTCATCATATAGTAATTTAAATCAGTGTTTATTTTACAATTCGGTGTTTAGTTGATTTTTGTACTGGAATTGTAAAATAAATTTCATTTCTGTGTTTGGGTAGAAAATAGAATTTAAGTATAATCAGTTATTTTTTGCTTTTTAGCTCCTGGGTATTTTTTGAATGCGGTTTTTTTTTTTTATTTAAAAGTAATTTATTTTAAAAGAAGTTATCACGAGGTAACCATACTTAAAAATAAAAAATTTCAGAATTTAAAAAGCCGTATTTTCAAAAATGACTTGAGGTAATAAAAATGCTTATGTTTATCAAAAATTTTATGTGCCTTAAATAACACTGACAATTTACTTTGAGGTAAAATAATTGCATTTTTCTCTTTTAATCTACTCATTTCATTCTAACTTGCACAAATCCTTACAATCCTTCTTCAGGCAAAATAAATTTAAGAGACTACAGCAGAAGATAAAGTAATATATGAAGCAACTGGAGTCAGTAAAACAAAGTTGAATTAAAATCCCAGATGTTTCCAGTTGACAAGATTAAGATTTCATTTTATGCAAAACATTTTTTTTTTTACAATCCTGCACATTTACACGATTTAACTGTAAATGAACTACGAGCTTTGTGACAGAACATTTATATTAAATGGCAAAAAGCTATTAAAGATGCAAAAACAAATCATTTTCCTAAGTTTGCAATTCAACTCAGAAATATTTGTGCAGCTAAAAACATCACTTACATTAAGTTTCACCTCCAAGTTTTGTAAAGAGTTACATGCAAAATCACAACAATTTTCCAATCTCTGATTAATTTATAATTAAACTCAGAAATATTTGTATTATATTTAATCTTCTTGCATTCAATTTCAGCCAAAAGTTTTACCAGGAGTTTACATGCACACTACACAAAAGTAGATAAGCTTAAACTCAAAAAAAAAAAAAAAAAAAAAAAGGCCGAGTTTATTAACAACAAAAAGTACTCAAAGTTCCCAAAATTTCCATCTTTCAGGGAAATGTTCTGCAACCTTAGCCTAAACTGGGCAATTTGTTTTTACAAAGCTGCTTCGACATTTAGAGCCCTATATCTGAGGTCTCCTAGATTTTCAGGATCTTGAAATTTAAAAATTTGTGTATATCAGCTTCAAAGACATGAATACAGTTCTATAAAATTTCATCAAAGTTAGAGACAGTGTGTGGGGATGATTTGAAGGTTGACGTAGAAGGACCCTCAAGTACATGTACGCAAAAAAAATTTGAAACAAAAATTTTCACACCAAATATTCTAAATTAAAGATGGAAATGAGCAGGCAAAAACCAGAAATTTTGGAGAGAAAAAGTTGTTTGTCGAAAACGTTTTTTTCCTGCCCTGAAAAATTGAAAACTTTAAATATGAAGTATCGTACTTGGAAATTTATATTATTTACATTATAATGCTTTTTTTCTTCAAATATATATATTTTTAACGTTCAGAATCTCACATTTTTTTTTTTTTGTCGTGTCCATGGACAATTAAATGGCTCCGTGTATCTTCAAGACCTAGCTGCAACGCATCTGTGTTGTAGAGAACCTCTCGAAGTTCTGAAGCCAGTGGCACCATGCATACCCAGCTGCAGAACATGTGGGATAAGGGCCGGGCACTCAAGAATGTGATCCGGAGTCAGTTGGGCATCGGTGCAGCTCTTGCAGGGAATATAAGTTCTCGTTTTGTCGGGAAGAATTTTCATCCCTTTATAGTGGTTTGTTCTTAATCTTGCAATTGTAGATGTTAGGATTCTGGGGCAATCAAAGTCGGTGATGAGGGGCCTCTTAAAGGTATGTGGCAGAAGTCTATGTTTTGCGACATGCACTATCCATGGAAAGGAGGGTTGCCAGAGCCTCGAAAGGTTGGACTTCCACCTGTTGGTCCGCGGAAGATATTTTATTTCCCTTCTACCACCAGTGGAGACCACTGAAGGCATTCCCCTATCCGCCACCCGGGGACGCGCTCTCTAGGGCCCTGTTTATGCAGCTAGATTCATCCCGGCGTCAACCCGGCTTCGCGAAATAAGGCTGTTTTATGCATCCAACCCGGCTTCAAGCCGCGTTCAATGTAGGAGCGAATTCCCTCCACCTACATTGAAGGATTATTGGCGGATTTTTCCCACAGTGCATTGCGTGGTCACGTGTCTCCTCCTCGTGTGTATTTATTTTGGTGTTGTTGTGCGTGTTCTTTTTGCGTTGGTGATTTTGTTTCGAAACTAATTTCTTCTAATTATGGAAAAATCCAACTGCAGCATTCTATGGGATAGCACCGAAACGAAAGCGTAAGGGAACGTAAAGGAGAATCCACGATTTGACAAAAACGGCTCTTCCCATCAACCCGGCTGCAATCCCCCTTTTATCCACCTTCCGCTTCAACCCGGGGTGAAGCCGGAGTGTACATAAACAGGGCCCTAGAGAATCCCACATGAAAACAATAAGTGTGTATTAAGGTGGTTCAAAAATACATGTAAAAAAAAGTTTCTCCTAGATAACAGGACACCCGTCAATATTTTCAGACTTCTGGATAGTAATATAATGGAAGAATTTTAGCTTCCTATTTCAACTGAAAGAGGGTGCTCGACCCCCTCCCCCAAACTTCATAGGTATGGGGAGGGGGGTTAACAAAATACATTGAACTGAAAAAACAATGCTACACATTATCATATACACTAGTAATATGCATATTCATTGCAATCTTTACTAATAATAAAGCAGAAAGTCTCTCTGTCCGGAGGATGTCTGTAGGATGTCTGTAGGATATCTGTAGGATGTCTGTGACGCGCATAGCGCCTAAACCGTTCGGCCGATTTTCATGAAATTTGGCACAAAGTTAGTATGTAGCATGGGGATGTGCACCTCGAAGCGATTTTTCTAAAATTCGATGTGGTTTTTTTTATTCAAATTTTAAGAAAAAAAAACTATCATAAATTACGAAATTATCATAACGTGGAATCGTACCATGGGCGCAAGCCAATGGGTGAGATACGAAATTATCATAACGTGGAACTGTAACGTCGGTACAAGCCAATTGTCGAGAAAATTCACCATACATTATTTGTAAATATATACAAACGAACCAAAAGACCTTTAATTTTTCTATTACGGGCGAAGCCGTGCGGGTGCCACTAGTAAAATAATAATTTACGAAAAAACAGCTGGGGAAATTAATTGTTTCTAAATTTGCCCTATGGGGGGGTACGGCTAATGTTAAATTAATGAGTCACTGAGCACCCTCTTAAAACTTGAGTAAGAAGCTAAAACTTTTACAGCATAATACTATTAGTAAGTCTAAAAAAAATAAGGAGTGTCCTAGAAAAAAAGTTTTTTTGAACCACCCTAGTGTGTATATATGTTCACACATTTGTATCAATGCGTGCAACAAACTGAAACAGAAAGCAACTTTCTGTTCAAAAATTTCAATTTACTTGATTAAAAACCCCAACAATTACAAAAGTTACATCTTATCTCAAATTGGGTAATTCCATGATAACGTCAACCACAGATATGATCAAATTTTCAAAATTAAAATTTCTAAACAAAAAAGGTGTCATTTTAAAGGTAAAGAGTTGTATATTTTGAAATACCTGTCTAAAATGTGATCACTTCAGTTATAAATAAGTTACAGGAGGTCAAACTAAGGTCAACATGTTGAGTATTTTCAAACCATATTTGGTGACTCGCAAAGAAATTCTGTTTTTTTCCAAAAAATACATACTAATATTATGAATCGAGATGAATAACCATTTAAAGATACAATGTGTTGCTGGTGATGTTGCAAAAAAGTGTCAAAATATAATTCATTTTGATTTGTAAAAGAATTCCTCTGGGGTACATTAAGTGTTTTACGTCCGACACCAAAATGCGTAGTTAATTATGCTGAGCCAATAATTTTAAAGCTACATACATGAATACTTTTGAATTTACTTCATGGGCGGATCCAGAGGGGGGGGGCATGCCCCCCCCCCCGAGAAAATTTCAAGAATAGTTTAAAAAAACCTTTTTTGAGCATAAATGCAACAAACTTCCCTTATAATGCATACAAAGTCTAACAATAAGGAAACAATGAGAGGGGGGGGGGGGCATCGCTACTCTGAGAAAATTTCAAAAATAGTTAAAAACCTTTTTCAGAGTTGAACATTAAAAAAATCCTTATTATTCCTCAAAGTTTAACATGAATATAAAAACAACGCCGAGGAGCCATAAAACCACACTGGAGGAAGTTTCAAGTATAGTTTTTTAAGCCTCTTTCCTCGCTTAAATTGAAAAAAAAAAAAAAATTCATTGTAATTCATGTGAAGTCTAACATGAATGGAAACAATGCCAGAGGGAAGGCATGGCCACCCCACGAAAATTTCAAAAATATCAAGTGTGTCCCAAATATTTGAGTTCATTTAGCACTTATGACCGCGGTGTCTCCCACAAAGCGAGCAAGAATACCCGGATGGTTTCCGGTCTCTTTGGAAGGTACGCATATTTTTTTGCTATGTCAGAAAAAAAAATAACCACGATTTTGAAATCTAGAGAAAATTTCTCTCTAGTTTCATTATTTCATTATTTTTCATTTTTTTTTTTAATTCGATATAAAAATATGGTATTTTGAGAAATAAATAGATTCACACCCCCGACAAGCCAATATCTCGCTACTGAATAAAACTAAAACTATTTTTTCAGCCCCTAATTTAAGGAATGGTAAGTTATTTTAGTAATTAACACCTACACAGATTAACTATATCGTATGCAATACTAAGTTGAAACTAAAAGGAAATTCCAATTTGAGAAAAAAACATAAGCGCAATTAGAGCCGAAGATTTTGTATGATATAACGCTTTTGTGTTGTTCTTTTTCATATTTTAAATGTGTTTCATTTCAAAAACTTAGTTTTTCCAATTTTCAAACTAAAAGTATGAATTTTGCTTACAAATTTACGTTGCAAAAAACCTACGCTTATGTACATTGGAGATAAAAGCAGCTCCTAGCTTAAGATTCAAAGAAATTTTTAAAGAAACACTTTCTATGTATGTAATATTTTAAAAATATTTTTTTACTAGCCTGTCAATAGATATACTATACCTGTTTTAATATTCCATCCGAACAGACGAACGAAAATTTGTTAATAAACAGTTAATAATAAAATACATTTAATGATTGCGCATTAAGTTAAAGTTAGATTTAAGTTTTAACCTGGCTTTATGCTGTGCTATGTAATTATTCTGCATTCCCTTTTTAATATGGGACCCTCCAAACCACTCCTCTTGTTAATATTACCAAAGATCGTCTACAAACCGCGTTTAAAAAAGTAACTTGTAAAAGTTTCCAGGGGAAGGGTTCCCCACCTTTCCTTTTCGTCAACATTGTTCAAGATCGGCCTAAATTTTGTTTTAAGCGCCTGAGTTTCAAAATGTTTCCGAGGGGGAACTCCCCCCCCTTACGTCATTGAAAGTTTTCAAGAATGTCGTTTTTGGAGCTTCAGTTTCGAAAAATTGTTGGTCCTCTAAGAGTTACTCATGAATCATGGATTGCCTACATTTCTAATTTAAAGAGTTCAATTTTGAAAAAATTTTGGGAGTAGACCTCAGAATCTCTTCTTTCCCTAACCTTACCAAAGATAGTCTAGAATTCGTTTTGAAGTCTATAAATTAAAAAAATTTCCTGGGATGGGCCTTTTAATCTCTCCTCCCCTTAACATCACCAAAAATAGTCTAAAACATCCTTTTTAGAGCTACAATTTCAAACAATTTCCGGGGGAGCGCTCCAAACCTCTTCTCCAATACCATTACCAAAGATAACTAGAATGCATCTTTAAGACTGTAAATTACTCGTAGAAAAATTTCTTTGTGTGCGCCCTCGAATCTCCTCCGCGTATCATCACCTAAGATCGTATTAAACTGCATTTTTAGCTCTACAATTGCAAAAAACGAACCTCCGCACCTCCTTCTTAACATTATTGGAGATAATGTTTGTGTTTTTAAGGTTTCAATTTCAAAAAATGGGGGGGGGGGGGGGGGTCGCATCCGAGCCCTTAATATTACGAAAGACAGTTAAAATGCATTTCTAAGATTACAAATCAGAAAAATTTCCTTTGATGGGCCCTCAAATCTCTCCTCCCTCTAACATCATCAAAGATCGTCTAAAACTGCATTCTTAGAGCTACAATTTCGAAAAAAATGCAGGGGAGCGCCACCGAATCTCTTCTCCCCTAACATTACCAGAGATCGTCTAAAATGCGTTTTTAAGACTACAAATTCGAAAATTTCTCCGGGAGAGAAACCCCCGGGCCCCTTGACTTCGGAGTTAATATTATACTTACAGTTGTTCATATCGGCTTTCTCTTAAAACAGAAGTCCTATACAGTCGCCTCAGAAACTACTAGTACTGAATACAAAAATACCACTTTGAGGCGACGATATATGCACACGTTTGTTAAGAAAAGAGGAAAATTATTGGGAAGGTTATACAGGTTATATATACTTTATGTTCAACTTGTGTCGCCTAGTGAAAATTCCTAAAAAATGCTCTGGTTAAAAGGTGGGCTATATTGATATTTGTAAAATTCTAAAATTTCCAAAGCATCATATTTTTTCAAATGGCCCCCTCCGAAAATTCTCTCTGGATCCGCCCCTGATTTACTTGGTTAATTTTCTTTCAGTATATGTAAAATATAATTTACATATTTATAACTGTAATCATTGTTAAGTATTTAGATACAGATGTGATATTACCCCCCCCCCCCCCATTTGGCGACACCCGATTTTTTACACAAAATTGAAATATTTTTCTCGCCAATGAGGCAATAACTTTTTAAGCATGGTATCCCTGGCAAAACTAACCTGTGTTTGACAACCCGAAGGCAATTTTAGATCTGCTCTAACTTGCGGTCCACGTTGGATAGATCTTTGTTTTTTCGTGCAATATACCTTATAGGAAAGCTTATTTTGTGTTGGTTTAGATTCAGTATTTGTGTTTTGATGAATAAATATTAGAAAATGCCAGTTTCTTTGAACTTGACCGTTAATTAAGAGTAAAACCCAACTTTGGGTGTGTCTCGGTAAGGCGCATTGTTTCATATGTTGTGTTTCAGACTGAGTGTGAGGATTTATACAACAAAAACGTAAGTTTTTATTTTAGAATTTAAAAAACAAAAACTCTCACTTCGAAATTCTTTGTTTTTACAAAATCTTGAGGGTTTCTTGTAGTTTTTAACTTTATATTTACTGCATGTAAATTTATTTTACAAAAAAAGTACAGTTATTTCATTCTAAAATTTAATTCCTATCAATGCCAAGAACTATTTAAGCATATTCTGTAAACGTGCCTCCTTTAGGTACCGAATTTCTGAAAATAAGTTGAATCTACGATTTTATAAAAATATGAAGGTGTTATTTTATGTAAAATATAGTAGATATTTTTAGTAGGTATCTTGAAAGCATTTTTGGATAGCAAATAAATGTATGATTTTTTTTTATTGTTTATGTTTGGGATGTTCTGTCGAGACATTTTTATTTTTCATATATCAAAATTTGAATAAATAAGCGTTTTTTTGGCTGAAATAGTTATATTTTGGGGATGTTTTCCGCTTTAAACATTGCATATTGAAAGGCTTTGCTCTTTTTTAGTAGAGTATGAGAATTGTTTTTGTTCGAGGAAATACATGGGCAATTCCACGGAAATGGGGGAACTGATGACCAATTTTTCAAAATCCTTTTTTTCTCATAAATTAGGTATCATTTTGAAGCTTATAAGTTGAATTATATGAAAATAATAAAAATTACCACAAAAGTTGATGTTTATAAGAATTACAAGCCTTTGAACAGAGGTATTTTTGACATGCTGCTATGATGGATTTTTTGATATCTTGTTGGAATTGGTATTTCTAACTATAGTTGCAGTATTTTTCACATTGTAACTGATTCAAATGTCTGACACAACGCTTTGAACAAATGTAGCATAAAAAATGAGACCAAAATAAAATATTTTTGTCTTTAAAAGCTTATTTATAACAGGCACTTTGATAAAATTATGTCCGACATTAAATTGCCTAAAAGTTTGTGCTGTATAAAATAGGATGGATTATTTTACAAAACATTTTACCAGCAAATCAGAACATCAGTTACTATTGAAAATGTGCAATCCGAACAAAATTCAAATAAATAGTTTTTTGTTATTTTATGGTGTCGGACGTAAAAAATTAATTACGTCCGACACCAAGATTTTTAAAATTATTACCTCGTTCTGATTATTGAATTTCTCTGATTCAAAATAGAAGGGATAGAGGACAGCAATAACATTATTTCTTTATACTTTAGTCATTAAATGTCTTTATTAATAGTACTCTTACTTAAAAACATTTTTTTAAACCACGAAACTGGTAATCGATTAATCATAACTTGTCCAATTTGTCACTTAATTTTTTTTTTTAGAAGCACTGAACTTATAAGAAATAGTTTTTTCCTTATTTTAAGCATCTCAAAATGCAGCAATTTTACAGCAGAACAAAATCCTATCTGGCAAGCTGGGCGCATGCCATGCCCAAGCCACGATCTTCACATCCCTTGTGTGGATTTCCAAAGAATTCTCTCAAACGTTTGCAATAATTTTTGATTCTTTGCTTTATACTAAACTCGCTGGGCATAATTTTGAAAGTTACCTTTTAGAATATCTTAAAACCAAGTAACCAAGCACTAAAAATGTAAAGTTTCCTCAAATAGACCCAGCTTACAATTTAAGCAAAGATCCCTATTAACAAAATTTACATTTATTTGAGCAGAAATTCAACGCAAAATTAACTCGGAATTTCTCTGCAGTGTTCCCTGGGGAAGGAGTTGTAGACAGCATAGTGGGTAAGATTTAAAAAAAAAAAATGTGGCGTAATGTAAAAGCTAGAAGTAAAATGACAGGGAGGGGGGGGGGGGAGCTCAACCAAATCAGACCACCACTGCAACCAAAGGTTCATTGTACTGGAAAAGCTGGAATAGTGTTGAGCGGTATGTCACCAGAATTATGCATGTGTGGCTCCTTCCTTAATCAGCAATGTACTTTAAGTACACATATCATCAGAAGAGACAATACATAATTCAGCAACATTGCACCAATATTTGAGAAAATCCTTGAGCACTGCATGCACTGAATCAAAGCAATTTCATTGAATAAAATTACTCAGACACTTCTTTCCTCACAAATACTTAGGATGGTTGTTCTATTTAAAGAAAAATTATATGACAGTGATGCATTGGATGAATTTGAAGGTATGGAATTTGTTGCACAACTTAAAGTACATAAGTGGGTTGCGGTTAACTATGAGTCTGTACATTACACAGGATGCATTCCCCTGTTAAATGGTGTAATGATTCAAGTATCTGTGATGTATAGGACAGAAGGGCACTTTAAATGGCGAAAAGAGAAAGATAAAATCTTCTATACAAAAAAAAAAAAAATATTTTTAAGAATTTTTTTCCACCTATCCCAATTAGAAGTGGGTGATAATTAACATTTACGAAATATATTTGATATTTAATGTTGTAATTATGTAAACATCTCATTTATTGTCATTAACATATTACTCACGGTTTAAAGCAAAATTAAAAGTTATTTATTAGTTTTTTTTTTGCAAATGGATAAAATTATTTCAATTCTTAATATGAAAGCACAGTTATGTTTTCTTGCACTAGCGAAGTGTGGTGATACACTGGATTCAAAGTAAATTTACTAGTATAGCCAGGGTTGGCCGGATTGGACCCAATTGGGTTGGACCCAATGGGTTTTTTTGAAAAAACCCATTTAAAAAAATCCATTATTTAGCCCACTTTTGGGTTTTTTTTGAATTTCCTGAGAAGTTTTTAGAAAAAATTGATTAATTTAAATACTTTCACAATTTAAACTTATTTTTTATTTGTTCTTTACGACAGACAATGGATATAAAAAATGAATTTTGAACTCAAATAGTATTTCTTAACTATTGACGGCATTAAAAAAATACTTCAAAGATTTTAAATAAATATATTTAACTTCTTTCTTTAACTGGTCAATAAATAACTCAAACTATCTTGACTAAGTCCTGTCACGTCTGATTTTCTCAATATTTGTTGATTGTACAGAGGAAACTACTCTAGCTAAAAGGCTTTCATGTGAATTATTTTCTGCAAACCAACACGTCACAAATCTCAAATAAACAAGGTATATTTTTTAGAAATTAACAGGTTTCTCAAACGGTCAGACAGAAAACAGAATAGGATGTACAGTATTTTCATTATCTTACGAAAAAGATTAATATTTCTTACTCTGTACACAGAAATAGAAAAACAGGCAACATAAAGTTCAAAGAAATGTCTTGATTAAGCTGGAATTCAGTAAAAAGAGATTTTTTAACTACCCGAGGTTCTACAGTAGTTTTGCATAACCAAATGAAATACAATAATGTAACATGCAAAAAAAAATGTAGTAATAAAAGACGAACAATAGATTTTATCACTCGAGAAGTAACTTTGCCTTAACTGTTGGTAATCATGGAAACTAAAAAATCTGAAACTTCACCATTCTTGGGTTTTGTCGTCTTTTATACTTTTCTTCAGAAAACGCTGAATTTTAGCTAGTTTTCCAGCTTTCTTTACCCCAAGACAATTTTTGGGCTTTGTCCATATACTTACGCTACAATATGTTACAAGTACCCCACATTTTCTCTAAAAAAAGACAAAAAAAACCCACATTTCTTTTAAAAAACCCAGCTTTAGTTGGGTTTTTTTTGGGTTTTATTTAAAAAAACCCAAAAAACCCTGAATCCATGGGCTTTTTTAAAAAAACCCGGGTTTTTGCCAACCCTGAGTATAGCAGCTATGAATTCCCCCCCCCCCCAACTGCGTTTCTGGGGGAAATATACTAAATTATTTTTTTTTAACCCAACCAAAAATGTTTGGGGGTGCGGTGAACCCCCTGGCACCCCCGTAAATCCGCCTATGACAACAGCAATCGATTTTTTGACTGTTCAATCATGTACTGTTGTACATTTTGCTTTACTTCAATATTTGCGACATTGTGTATATAAAAATCAGCGTTATGTAAGATCAGAAAGAAAAAATATGAAAATTGTTCTTTTGAAAAGATTATGCTTAAAAATATAACTTTTACCTTTATTCGATAATTATTCATATTATGTTGGTTTTATAAAGTTTTTTTTCTTGGATCTTCATTATATTTTATCTTAACCCGCATCACAACCACTTCTTGAAGTATTTCGTATCATAAAGGGTCTATATATACATGCATACTAATATGTTAATCAAGTCAAACATTTCAATCAATATTTCCCCGCAGAAAGCTATTTTAATTATTTAATTTAGTTACAAGATTTTGTTCTTATCTCTTTAATTAATCAAGAAATTAGGTATAACGTGATCATTGAACAACTATTAATTACATGGAACCTTAATTACCTTCCGAAAATTAATTATTTTTCTCGCAAATAGTATTTAAACCAAAAAAAACCCGGTTCAAACCAAAAAAAACCGGTTTTTTTGGAAAAAAAACCGGTTTTTTTTTACCAACCCTGATTTTGGAACACTTTATATTTGGTAAATGGAATTAAAACTGAGAAATTTTTCTTCATCTTTTACGTCCGACATTATGGAATTGCCCAATTAATGGTTGAATGATGATTTGACTAACTTGATTCATTTTTGGTATTTTGAACGAGGAAAGCTGTTTGCAGTTATGCTATAGAAAGGATACTTTTTTTTAAACATTGCTGTAAATGTACACCTCTGTTAAAAAGAGTTAAAAAAAATTTTGATGTGAATCGCAAACATTTCTAAAAGGTTAAAATATCATGTTTTTCAAGAAAATATACCATAGAAGCGGGTGACTATGGTACAGTTTTAGTACATTTCTGCCTGTAATTACTCAACATTCATTCGGAAAAAAAAATGAAGTTGTGTTATTATTATAGTTTAGGACCTTGGCTGTTTCGATTCTGACCCTGAAATAATTTGAAACTTTACCCACACCCCCTCCAGAGCAGGTTTTCTTTGAATTATTCTCACACTCTCATTGTGGGTGAGAATGGTACAGTACATGTTTCAACGTTTTCATATAGGTTTTGGTGGTTTGTATCATACTCTACCTCTCTTATCTTTTAATGGGAGAGTTGTGGATGTAAGTTATGCTGAAAATTGAACTTTGGAGAATCAAGTATATCGCTCATAAAATTGAGATAAAACGAAAGCTACATTTTCTTCATAATTTTTGAAGATGGATACCAAATCTTATCATCTTTTTCAGGCCACTGCCAAAACTTACCTCGCTTCAACATTGTTGAAACTTCAAACTCACTTGCATCTACACCCATGATTTTTCCTGGGTACTTTTTCCCATGATAATCCAAATCACCCTCCAAAATTTTCACTAATGACTATACCACACTCACACCCTCTATTTTGTAAGCTTTACACATTTGTAACTGTAGCAGCATCGAAGTATTTTATTTTTGAATGAAAATTGGAGGTAACTTTCTTTATGTAATACGAAAGCGAAAGGTACATACAAAATTGTGATTCCTTCTGCACTAAAAGTCCACCAACATAAATTTCTGAGATACCTACAAACATGTAGCACCAGTTGCTCACAACAAATAAATTCACAATCACCAGGTTATTTGTCTGGCGGGCCGTTTAGACAGTGATAACAACTCTCTCATTACCAGAAAAGGTTGCACAATAGTTCTTATTGAAGCTGTGCTAGCCCAGAGTGCACTACGAATGCTTATTACTAGAGACGTACCGAGTACTCGGTAACTACTCGGTACTCGGCCTACTCGGTCAATTTGCCGAGTACTCGGTACTCGGCCAAATTCTGATCAGATACTCGGCCAATACCGAGTAGTTGCAAAAAATTGAATATTGTCCAAGACAGATACTAAAATTTATAAAAAAAAGAGCAAGCATTATATTCTGCAATCATTTGCAATTAAAATTTATAAGTCAAATTTAAATTTTAAGAATAATGAAATTTGTAATGCTTTAATGGAATAAATCTTCATTTTAATGTCCCCAAAGTTAATAAAACTTATTTATTAAAAATTATGCAAAAAAGGTAAGTATAAAAAAAATGGAATTTTTATATTAAAAATGGATTTTTGCTACAAACAAAAATTAGTTATAAAAAATATAAAAATACCTTTGCTTAAAAAATAAAAGGAAATAAAACAACATTAAAAGCACAGTGCAGGAACACTGCAGACACGTGTTTTGGCGCTACAAAGAATTCCTTTTTCAATGCACAAAATGGGAGCTCGTGGATTTAAAGGCTTCTGACAAAAGTCGGATATTTTTGTCGAATGTCTTTACATTATTTAGCTCACATGTCACTACTATTCCAATAAGTTCAAAATTTTCATCACATGTGTGTCCGTGGTTCTTCTTAAAATATAATTGGTACTTGGTAATTTGGCTGAGTACTCGGTAACTCGGTACTCGGTCGAGTAGTGAAAGGCCCAGTACTCGGTACTCGGCCAAAGTGCTACTCGGTACGTCTCTACTTATTACGTCAAAACCGGGGTTTGTATCATTCTCACTCTCCAAACCATTCTCACCCACTTTTACAGTAACAATTAAAAAGCTAGGTACTTTTTAATTTTTTTTTTGCAAATGAACACTTTTTCCATTATTTTCAGAACTTTTCTTTCCCCCGCCTCAAAATTTCTAGACATTTTACGTCTCTATTTAAAATTAGCTAAAAACACACTCTAGATTTGGATAACTGGGATCCTTAGCCATTTCCCTTATTGTCGCCAAATTCAAATACTGAGATCTAATGCAGAGTTTCCCTGAGTATGGTCCACAGAACTCGGAAAAATATACAGATCAATGAGGAAATAAATTTGAAGGAAAAAAAGAGTAAAAATAGGTTTAACTGCGCCAAATCATTTAATTTTTTTTTCACTCTCGCGCCGGGCTGGGGGGGGGGGGGTGTCCGCAAAGCAGGGTTTCCGCTACGGTCGCATTTTTCGCATAATGCGAAAACACTATCTGAATTGCAAAAATAAAGCAATGCATTTTCGCTTTTTTGCTCAAATAAAATATAAATTAATTTTTTGAAAAAAGAAGAAATGTATGATAATAGAGAGGAAGCATGCATAGCGATAATCAACTTAATCTTTTTTTAAATCTTAGCTAAGATGTTAAAACTACAATTAAGTTCAATAACTATTAGTCTTATCCAGCATTATGTCCCCTGAATGACTGCTTTATTAGGAGGAGGAGACTGCAACGTTCTAAACACCAATCGTGTTTTCTTTTTTTTTATTTTATGTTTTAAAAAAATAGCTGTTGTACTTATTTCTTCAAAGATGTCACAGATGAAATATGAATTTTATTTTGAACTGGAGATGCAACACACTGAGGCATATATAAATATATGAGAATGTGTAACATTTTAGCATTTTGCTAACATTTTCCCCTCAATTTTAGCTTTTATGCTTAAGAACTTTTGAACCCAGCTTAAACACTGCCGCAAAGCTCGAAATTTTTCCGCAGGGGTCCGTGGTGGTCTGAAGTTTGGGAACCTCAGATCTAATGCATTTCTGTCAAACTGAAAGAATAAACAACTACAGTTGACTCCCACTACAACGTGATCCGACTTGCGCAAAATGGCTATAACGTGATTTTTTCCCAAGTAAAGAATTTTAGATCTAACGCGAATTCCTCGCCCGCAACAAGAAAATTTTCGGAAGGGAATTGCCGTGTGCAAGTATCGGCTTTGTTGTTTTCTACTAGAGACGTACCGAGTAGCACTTTGGCCGAGTAGCCGAGTACTCGACCTTTCATTACTCGGCCGAGTACCGAGTTACCGAGTACTTGGCTGAGTTACCAAGTACTAATTACGTTTTAAGAAGGACCACCGACACACGTGATGAATTTTGAACTTATTGGAATAGTTGTATAGACCTCCTTGTATATATAATAGTTTTTAAAACTAAATTCCTGCTGAAATTTAATTACACATTATTTAAAAAATTTTGTTTATGTCAAAAATTTTACAAAAAAGTTATATTTATAATTAAAAATACATGAATAAAAGGTATGAATCAAGTTGGAATTAAAACAAATTATACCAATTATAGTTATAGTCTGTCAAACATAAATAATTTTTAAAAGCAAATAAAACAAATGTGCAGGAACACTGCAGACACGTGTTTCTGCGATATAAGGAACGTCTTTTTCAGTGCATAAAATGTGAGCTAAAGAATGTAAAGACATTTGACAAAAGAATCCGACTTTTGTCGGATGCCTTTAAAGCCACGAGCTCACACTTTGTGCATTGAAAAAGGAATTCCTTGTAATGCTATAACACATGTCTGTAATGTGCTTTTAACGTTGTTTTATTTTTTAAGCAAAGGTATTTTTCTAATTCTTATAACTAATTTTTGTTTGTAGCAAAAATCCATTTTTAATATAAAAATTCCATATTTTCTATATTTACTCTTTTTGCACAATTTTTAATAAATAAGTTTTATTTACTTTGGGGACATTAAAATAGAGATTTATTCCATTGAATCATTACAAACTTCATTATTCTCAAAATTTAAATTTGACTTCTATAAATGATTGCAGAATATTATATATGCTTGCACTTTTTTATAAATTTTAATATCTGTCTTGGACAATATTCAATTTTTTGCAACTACTCGGTATTGGCCGAGTATCGGATCAAAATTTGGCCGAGTACCGAGTACTCGGCAAATTGGCCGAGTACCGAGTAGTTACCGAGTACTCGGTACGTCTATATTTTCTACTAAAAAAATTTTTCGTGAATGGGCTTTCGTCCTTTTAGCATCACTGAGAGCGGAAGTTCCAACATCGTACTAGTCTGAACATCCCTTATACAAATACTCCGCATTTTCCATTTATTTATTTCATTCAAAATGTGAATGTTAATGAAATATAATGACACCTAAGAGCGCCGTTTCATCTAAAGTTTGTGAAGATGAAAGAAAAAGAGAAAGGTTTTGACAATTATAAAGAAAAGCTAAAGGTTATGTGCATGAACAAGTACAGGGTTTAAGCTGGGTTCAAAAGTTCTTTAGCATAAAAGCTAAAATTGATGGAAAAATGTTAGCAAAATGCTAAAATGTTACATTCTCATATATTTATATATGCCTCAGTGTGTTTCATCTCCAGTTGAAAATAAAATTCATATTTCATTTGTGACATTCTTGAAGAAATAAGTACAACAGCAGTTCTTTTAAAACATAAAATAAAAAAAGAAAACATGATTGGTGTTTAGAACGTTGCAGTTCCCTCCTCCTAATAAAGCAGTTTTTGGGGGGGGACATAATGCTGGATAAGACTAATAGTTATTAAAATTAATTGTAGTTTAAACATCTCAGCTAAGATTTTAAAAAGATTAAGTTGATTATCGCCATGCACGCTTCCTCTCTAGGATCATACATTTCTTCTTTATTTAAAAAACTAATTTATTTTTTATTTGAGCAAAAAAGCGAAAATGCATTGCTTTATTTTCGCAATTCAGATAGTGTTTTCGCATTATGCGAAAAATGCGACCGTAGCGGAAACCCTGAACAAGTATAAAATGCCTTGAAGGTAGCACTAAAATTAGGTATGAGTGAATCTTCCATATGTATAATTAAAAGTCAAGAAAAGGAAATCTGTAAAAGTTCACTGAGTAGTATCTAAGGAAAATGCAAAAATTATGAAAATGGAAACTGCTCTTGTATTGTGAATTCAAGAAACCAGGAAGAGGGGTTTTACCATAAATGGAAACGTTATAAAAAAAATAGTGAGGCAATTGTATTGTTTATTTAAAAATTATATAAGAATAACGGTTTGATCACGCAGCATAAATCATCATCATCTTCACTTGATTAAGTTACAAATATCGTTACTGGATTAGCTGCGTCGCCCGGCTTTGCACAGTCCACCTCGAAAATAAAAGTTATGTCAAGTGACGCAAGTTCAACACTCAAGGCTTGAACCAAAAAAAAAAAAATGTTGGTGAAATTTTGCGGCAGATTGCGGAAAACCCCCAAAACGTAAACATTTTAAATCCCCTGATTACAGGAAAAACCTCAAAACAAAAACAAGAATTTTACCTGTGCATATTCGAGGGAAAAAAATGGCAACAGATCTTTCATCTCAATGATTTTCTTCACGCTCACATACATTTTAATAAAAGCATTGTTGCGGAAAGTTGAGATGAAGCACTGAATAATAATTTGAATGGAGGAAAGCCTTCGAAAAATAGGGATTTGATTTTGAAATCTAAGAGTCATAATTAATAGTTTTTAATTGATATCTTCGCTAATTATTATCGGAGGATTATGTTAAATAGCCAAACATGAAGACGGGAGGATTACGAATCCATCAATGCCTGGTTCGATGGTCAGTTCACTGTCGTTCGGGAGAAGAAGCTTGGACATACATAGATACGCTCAGTTTTTAATTATATAAGAGATTTATTTTACATTAAAACTATAGTGCATTTGTTTTTCTTACTACATACAGTACGTACACCGTACTGGTTTATTTTATATCTTTTTTTTCCCCATTGATCATTGATTTTGTGCATCGTAGCAGTATTTTGGGTTGAATAAAATGTTTTTTTTTTTAAATACAAAGAAAATTCAGTTTTTTATGTAAGAAACAATAATGTATAGTTGAGAAATGATTTTTAACAGTTTTAGGTGGTGTTTACAAGCGTTTAAAATAATTGGATATATTTGTAAAAGCTTTTACACACACCCTTCGCCACAACGTGAAATTTCGACTTACGCTTTGGAACGCATCCTTCGCGTAAGTCGGTTAATATAATTTGTATTATCTCATCTCAGTTTTATCTGTATGCTGTTCTCTCCTTTGGATATTGAGAGAGAAATAGTGAGAATGTTAACATTATACAATAAAATGAATATGCATGTCCAACTAATAGGCAAAACTATTAGTTGGACATGCATATAGCCGCTGGAGACAAAACCCAAACTATTAGTTTGGGTTTTGCCACCAGCAACCTAACGAAACATTAAGAAATTTACCTTTCAAAATCAGCCAAAAAGTTCCTGGAGCCGAGCTCATAAATCTGTTTAGAAATTGAAGCAGCCGTCCACTTATCTTTTTTTTTTAAATTTATCGGTTTTGTGTGTGTGGGGGGGGGGGGGATTACATATTTCTATTTTAAAAGGGTATAAAGCTGCTCTCCCCTGTCTTTTTCTGGATTCGCCCATGCCGTACAGCGGCTGCCTTAAATATACAACTTTTTAACTTTAAAAATGTTTTTAAATTATTCAATATAAACGAACATAGCTACAACATAAAAGAAACATTTGAGTGGTAAATAATCGTACATGCATCGCCCTCTTAAGAAAGATAAAAACTGAGATAAAACAAAGCATACCTAAACTCGGGAACCGCTAAACAAAGAAGAACAAGAACAAAGCCAAAACCGGTATTGCTTGCTTGTAAGAACCAGAACTACAACAGCCCGAAGACAAAAACAACTGTAGCTGGTTACAGTTAAAAGTCGTCCTCCTTACAGAGCCCGAGGAGCGTCACGAAGGTTGCGTTCGACGAGCTCGACCGGTTAGTTAATCACGTGACAGCTAATGATCACCTGCTTCAATCAACCAATCAACAGTTGAAAATGGTAACCGGTGAGATAACCGATTGATGATAGAACGCTGCGGTTTGTAACCGGTTACTTACCGGTAGACCGGTGAGATCCGTCGAACGCAACCGAACTGGAGTCGAAATGAAATGGAAAGTAATTATAGGTAGCGCTGTAAATAGGATACAAATAGATTCCCTATTATATCAGCGTTTCTTAATTTCTTTGATTAGTGGAATCCTTTTTAATGCTCACTTTTTTTGTGGAACACCTGGTGTTTCAATAGATGGCAGTGGCGTAACCAGTATTCTGTTTCGGAGAATGCCCAGGTTCTTACCTCAAAGAGACTATCACATTCACTCTTAGCCAAAAAAAATCGCTAATTAAATACACATAATTATAGATTATTTTAACTATTGATGATTGCTAATTATTATTTCTTATCGTAAGTTACCAGTACTTGTTCTTATTGTAAAAAAATGTTAAAATGTTACAAAATAAGAGATATTTTAAAATGATAAATTTTAAAATATCTCTCATTTTTTAGTATTTTTTTTATTTATTTACAAATCAGAGTTTTTGATGTCACTGTGTGTTCCCTCAGACAGAACTAGAGCCGATGTATATATAAGGGCCTTAGAAAGAACTAAAGCCTTTAGACCCTCGTGACCAGTTCTCCTCCTCAAATTGGTCAGCACTCGTTTTAAATGCTTAAATTGTCCTTTCAACTGCTCTGCCATATACTTTTTTCACTCCAGAGTCCCCCGTACCAGCCACTATTTATGGCTTAACCAGTTGGATGGAAGCCTGAAGACAGCAATGATTTTTTGAACCAGACCAGTAACCGAGCAATCCCTGGTCCAGCACCCCCAGAGGTATCGTTTCACTTGGAGGATTAGATGCGAAAGTGACAGTAAATGTATTTTTGAAAAGGCGTTATTTTTGTCGATTTTTTAAGTGACAAATTTGAAAGGTGTGGAAAGAAAATATACAAATCTCATGGAACCCCTGAGAGAGCTCCGAGGAACCCTGGGGTTCCGCGGAACACAATTTAAGAAACGCTGCCCTATATGAAATAGAAACGAAACCTACTTATCTGCTACTATCTTCTGCTATGTGATTAAACGCTAATATAAATCATTACTTTTTAAATTTTTTTAGTGATATTCATATTTTATGCTTGGTTATTTGGTTATTCTTGATATATTAATAATACAGAAACAGTAGGTTTATCGTTTTTTTTTTTTTCATGTTTTAATTTCTTGTATTGGTATACGCTTGCACGTTCATTCTTTTGCTCTTTTACTGCTTATGATCATTTAATATTTTTTTATTATTTCTAATCTTGACTATGTGAACTATTGTTTACTATCTGTCCTTTTTCACTGTTGGTGCTTTATTTCCACACAAGAATATTGCGTATTTTATAGGTAATTATTTTAAACTACTTTACCGGTAGCGAAAAATCGCGATACACTGTTGAAACAAAACAACTTTAGGTAGTTCGTTCAGTACTCGTTATATTAGTTATGAGTATAAATATGCAGTTTGGGAAGACACTTTTTTTCCCGCTTATCATTTGGTTCACTCCGCCTTCTTCACACTCTTTGAGCTATATATATAAAGCAGACTGCGTTTCTTTCTTTCTTTGTTTGTAACCGATGGCTAGAAGCACTACACCCTATAGCACTTACAGCTCTACACAAAATTCGAACGTACCCCGGGGGTCTGCACCTCGAAGCCCAATTCTAAATTTCTAATTAATTTTTTCTTAATTTAATGTTTTATGTGATTTTTTAGCCCTTTTTTGTGTTTGTTTCGTCACAGGCCCCCAACCAATTGCGCCAGACAAATAATTTTCATACTATGGTGTAGGAAATTTAATTTCAAACATGAGGCAGTGAGAAGGAAAGGGATGCAAGTGGCAAAAATAAAAAAAATGGAGATAACCAGTACACGCGGTATGTGAACCTCTCCTCTGTCTTGGGGCCAAAGATGGTACTAGTAGCCCTGGTAGTTGCTGCTATACAGCATGATTTAGAGAAACATGTCAATGAAAGCCTACCCAGGATCTGATCTTTAAACGCGTTTTACTCGAAACGTGAAAATGTCCACTTGCATCCCTTTGCTTCCCACTGCCTCATATGATGAAAGAAAAAGTTTTGAAGATTGACCGATTTTTGAATTTTTTATAAATTTTTGAAAAAACCTTTATTTTGCGTTTTTTCCTTGGTTTTTAAAGTTTTTTTTTAAACCCATCCCGCCCAAAGTATGAGATATTTCTTTCTCAAAATTTAATATGAAGTAGTTTTCAAAAATACGCGATAGCTTTTTTTTTATTTTTTTTTTAAATGAAATTTATAAAAAAACCTTTATTTTTCGCTTTTTTCTGGGTTTAATTCTTTTTAAACCCATCCCACAAGAAATATGTAGAGAGATTTCCTTTTGAGAATTTAGTATGTAGTAGTTCAAAACATTTCACTTTTCAGAATTTTTTTTTTTTTTTTTTTTCAGAAATATGCAATAGTTATTTATTTATTTATTTATTTTTTTTTTTTTACAATTTTTTAAAACACATCATATTTCTGGCATTGGCCCACGGGGGAAAAAAGCTTTCTTCATTGTCAAGCTGTGACCTCATGATAGGGCAAAAAAGTTCCTTCCCAATAGCTGTATCCATTTTACGTTACATATTTTAATTCAAATAGTGAGGAGCTTTTTTTTTTTTCTTTTGCAATCGCTACTTTTTGCACGCGTCACAACCTTCTTTTTCTTTTTTTGCTATTGCTAACGCTAGCACTTGCTTTTTTTTGTAATTTTTTTCTTTAAGAATTTTCTTTCTTTCTTTTTTCAAACCTCTCTCCCCCGCCGGACGTTTCGCTGTATCATATTTTACTTTACATATTTGTGCGCACTTAATTTAATAAAAATAATGACTTTTTTTTTTTCTTTTGCAAACGCTATTTTTGCACACTACGGGGAACAAGGATAGAGCTTTTTTTTTTTGTGCTATTTAATTAAAAGAATAAAGCGCAGTTTTTTCGAATGATCTTTGTTTAGATTAGGAAATGGGCGGGGAGGTTAAAATAAATAGAGATGGATTAAATAAAAATAGAGAGAGATCGTATAGGAGCGTAGATAGCCGCCGAAGGCGGCAATTTTGGCGTAAAAAGGTGTATGACACAAAACGCAACTAGGTATAGAAAATACGAAAAAGATATATATAAATTAATATCGCTGCCAAATTTATTTAAACAGCTGCCGTAGGCAGCCACTTGGCGAAAAAACGGGGGGAGGGGGGCATTGATTTTTTTTATTCAACGGATTTCCTTTTTTTAATTCTTAGCACGGGCATCGCCGTGCGGGTGCTGCTAGTACCTGAATAAAAATGAAATTTTTGTCACTTCAGTGAATTGAATCAATACTGACTGAAAGGAATGTACAGAGGTGTGAAAATTATTAGAATAATTGTGGTTTTTTTCAGTTTTTCTTCAATAATTTTGTATATACTTGCACTAATTCATGAAGGATAATTTTTTTTGTTATTCTAATCATACTTTCATTCTTTTAGAGTAGTTTAGGGGACATTACTTTGTTAAATGTTGGCATTTATAAAATAGAGAAACATTTGATCTAAAGGAATGAAATTGTTCGCATTGCATAAAGCATGTGTTTGATTAACAATCGAATTTAAAATAAATTTAAAAACTGTCAGCTTGCTGTGCTAGTATTTTACATTCTTTCCATGGGTTGGCATCAGTATTATTTTATTCTTATTGCAATTTTTTTCGCAGCTTTAATTCGCAACTCCAACAAACTATAGGGGGCACTGCAGTCACTGTCTAATGGCGGACGAAAAAACTAAAACAAACGCATGTGGTAACGAAGAAAATGCTAAAAGTGTTGTGATTTTTGTCCGTAGTATGATTTTTTCGCTTTAATCTTTTTAAATTAATTTTCAAAGTCTTGTGGATATTCTGGCCCACGTAGAAAGAAATGAGAATTCAAGAAGCATTACTAAACGTCAAAGATTAATGCAAACTACGTAGTTCGTAGTTCTAAGCAGCTATTTCCACGATGTTGAATTCGATATTTATCAATTCTTGATAAAACTAAATAATTGTGGCCTGACAAGAATAACAATTAATGCTAGAAAATTCAATATGACATTACAAATTACGATTCAATTATGTCATGTTATGCAAATCATCAACAAAATTCTCACGGATATATGGTGGTAGTTTTCTTTTCAGTTGATTGAGCATTATTTCTTTTTACTTATCGAATTCTGTAATCTTACTACCATTTTATTCCACTCATGATAAAAATTAAAAATGGTTTAACTAAAAACGCGAAATCTCGCCAAGGCTACTTTGCTCGAACAATACTAAAACTATAACCCTAAACAAATTGGGCGAAACCTTTCAGCTGAAAATAAAAGGAATAAAGTAAATTCTTTCTCGGTTAAACATTTTTCATTTTGTTCTACGATAATATATTCAAGAAAATATTTTGCATACTGTCCATTCCAACTAAATGCTGCTGTAAAATATGGTTAGTTTAATTAATTTAAGATTTAAAAAAAACCCATATTCTTACAAATTCATACAAAACAATAAAAATTTTTACCTTGTATAACGTTATCCAAGTTTGTTAATCCAGAATTTTCGCTTTCACCATTTCTCAATCAACTCATATTTTAGATGGAAATAATGAAAACTAACATTATTTTGAGAAGCTCGAGAATACTACTAAGGGACGGATTAATTTCCGTAGCTGAAAGCAAACTAAGACACATCGATTGCGTTAATAAATACTCAGAACAAACTGCCTGTGTTTACGTCAGCAGACATACGTGGAACGCAACGTGGCAATGTTTTAGTTTTCCCGGCAGTTTTATAAATCACCGCAAGGTAGCGTATTCGAGCGCTGGAGTTGCGAATTAGTTTATAATCGGCAGTTTTCTCTCTATTTTGTTAAAGAACTATTCGCAACTCCAGAGCTCGAAGACGCTACCCTGCGGTGATTAACAATACTAAAGAAAAAGGTAAAATATTCCACTTCACGTGTTTTCTTTGGCATGGGCGGATTTGTGGGGGGGCAGAGGGGGGCAATGCCCCCCCAGTTTTGGGAGGACTTTATGTAGTAACAACACATCTTCCAAAAATTAAAAAAAAAAATCATTTTTTCATTTTTGAATAGTTCAGAAGAGCATGGGTGGATTTATGGGGGGAGGGGCAAAGGGGAAATGCCCCCCAGTTTTGGGAGGAATTTATATAATAACAACTTATCTTCCAAAATATTAGAACAAAAAAAATTATGATTTTTTCTTTTTTGAATAATTCAATTAAAATGAAGAGAATAGCGAATAAAAGAAAAGAAAAAGAGAGAAACTGAACATTAAATACAAATAGTACAGCTGTCACTGGAGTACTGAAAATTAGTCTAAATTCACTATTTTGGACTGAAAACCATTTGGGCAAGTATATGAATGAAAATATAGCCTAAACGAGCTATGCATTCAAGCTGCAGCACTTATAATAATTGACGTTTGGGACACCCCCTCCCCCCTCCCCAGTTTACTACAAGAAAGAAAATAGCGCCTGCAACCATTTTTTGTAATTGAAAGCTAAAAAGAAGCATATAATTAAAAGAGGGGGTAGAGAATTCTTTATATTCGCTGAAAATTGCGTATTGTGCTTTAAGTTTCAATCTTTTTGCATCCTGTAAAGTTTACAACCAGTTTGAAAAATTAAAGCTATTTTCACCTAGTATGTTACTAAAAATTGGCTCATTTTATTTCTTATTGTCATAGTTATTTCATGTTTTGAATAAAATTTAGATGTGGGGCAAAGTGAAATAGCGAGAAAATGTGGAATAGTGAAATATTTACTCTGCTTTTAGCGCCATCTACCTAGTAATATTTTATCTCAGCAAAAACAATCGTGTCGTAAAAATTTCCCCGCCATGAAAACCTTTAACTCCTCCCCACAAAAAAGAAAGCCTTCATCCTAAACCAAAAAACCCTCAGCCTTAAAAAGTCATGATATCTAGTTTGCCCGCCAAGTATCTGCCAAACTATCATCCTCCCTGTTCTCCTCTTTCATCACACCTACTTCCATTAGAACCTCCTCCCACCTTCAACTCTTTAGCAATATGGATAGATCCTTCAAATTGTTTATCTTGTTTGGCGGGAAGCTTTTTGCTCACCAAGCAACCACCTCAATAAGAAAAGCTTTTACAAAGAGACGACAGCGCCCTGGCGAATACTTTCGCGCCCGACGTCCCCCCCCCCCATACACACTTATACAAAAATGAAGATATAGTTATTATCAACAATTAAGATATTTTCATATCTTAATTGTTGATAATAACCAATTAATTTTAATCATTACATAACTAAACATGTTACCTTTGCGTATCATAAAAGACAGGATTTGAATCTAATGTTACATTAGCTTTAATCCCTGTCTTTATGTAATGGCATTTTTAAAAACTATTTAAGAAAAACTCTTAATGAAAATGAAAAAATAAAAAAACTGAATTGAAGCTCAGTTTACGGCGCCTCCCCCCCCCCCCTCATATCTTGGCTCCCTGATCGCCCCCCCCCCTTTTCGGAATGCCCTCTGTTCCCTTACGTTAAACATGACCTTGCCTTGACAGATGACAGAAAGAAGATATCACGACCAGCCGTCAAACTTCACAGTCCCGCGCATTTTACTCCGATTTTCGCCTGATGTCCCGATGGTGGCGGCAAAGTGGCCGAAATGCCTATCTACCTATCTTTTGCCTTTTTTTTTTTCTTCGGCACTGGCCACAGCTGATAGCAAGAATAAAGCTGAAATAACACTTTCTTGCTTTTATGAAATGGTCTCGCACTAAATGGTCTCCTCTGGGGGAGGGAGCACCGTTTTGGAGAGTCAAAATTTTAATTATTCTTTACTTTTATTTATTTATTTATTTATTATCTATTTATTTTCCGATTTAGCAAGGTGAGGCTAAATTTGGCGCCCATTGAACGTTGCGCACGCGTGCGGTGCACACCTTGCACGCCCTCCTTACAGCGGGCCTGTAAGTAAAGCAGGTCATTAAATTCAGTATGTATCTCCCAGTTACCGTCGAAAAAAGATTTGGGCGTTACTTTCGAGAAATAAACGAGTGCAGGACACCTGTTTTCTCGTGCCTTCTTTTGGATCTTGTAGAACTATGGGACTCCCCCCCCCCCCCCCATTCACCCACGTTTGCTACTTGCGGTGGCTAAATGCCACCTGTGTCAGTTGGTAATTGATGATTTTAATTCTTTTACCCCTGAATATCCTATGGACAAACAAGGGTGTCAGGATATCCTTAGATTTCCAAAGGACTGAATGGCCAGCTGCTGAAGGTTTACAAGAGTGAGATAGGGCGGAATGGCTTCCCTTGAATGTCCTATATTCAACGGGACCAGTATTGACCTGGCAGACATTTGACCGTTTGAAGGAGATAAGGTTAAAAACAGACAAACAGACACATTGGCACGAAATTAATAAAACTCTAAATGGCGCAAAGTGTAAAACTATATTCTTGTAAGAATGGGCTTGTAAGATTATATATATATATATATATATATATATATATATATATATATATATATAATATGTGTGTGTGTGTGTGTGTGTGTAAAGAACTGTATTAACGATACAACTTAGTCGAACTATCGTATCTTCATTTATATAGAACAAGAAATGTGTGAGAAAAGATAGAATCAACGGAATGCAAAACGAAATCCCTTTTCCAACCTAATAATGTTCACAGAAAAAATAAATATTGCCTTAGTACTGCTGTCTAGTCTGTCGGATGATAGTTAGACTTTAAATTAACTCGAAAATTTCAACAGAAAAATAATTTGCTGTAGTGCTGCCATCTGTTAGATGTGAGTAAGACTTGAAAGTTACCCGAGAATTTCTCAACGTATGATCAGTCCGAGAGTTTTCTTGTACGGATTCCAACTTGAAGACAAGGCCGTTTCAACGGGGGGGGGGGGGGGGGGGGGGGGGGGGGGGGGGGGGGGGGGGGGGGGGGGGGGGGGGGGGGGGGGGGGGGGGGGGGGGGGGGGGGGGGGGGGGGGGATCGCCTCGGGCGCCACGAAATGAGGAGGCGCATAACATTAGGGGGCCTAGCGGCGCCCCCTCATTTTGTGTGTCATAGATACACAGTCATAGATACAGAGTCATAGACACACAAAATACAGAATCATTAAAATGATTCTCTATTTTTTTTCCCCAGGACACGAAAATATTTTTCTCTCTAAGTCTCCAAAACATTCGTTTCCTTTGTGTCATTGCAGTAGATACAATTTCTGAAAATATAATATAACTGTTGAGCATTAAACGAAAGGCACGTCTCTTTTGTTTAGTTCTCACCAAAACTTGAATTATGCCACTGCGTAACCATAAAAAAGTGTTAAGGGGGCATATTGGAAAAACAAAAAACGAAGAAAAAAAATTTTTTTTTTGATCGGATAGGAAAAGAGATCAAAATCTATCCGGTCAAAATTTTGAATCTTTTAGTTTTAAAAATGCAATTTTAGTAGTTTAGTTTTTTGTAAGTCATTTAAAAACCTATTGCTTGTGATATTAAGGAAAGGTGGCATGGGGATCCTTGCACGAATATTGTCTTAAGCTCAAGTCTTAAAACGCAATTTGTAAGGCCATATTTTGTAATATTAAGGCCAGTGATTTTTCGAAATTAGAGCTCCAACAACGCAATTCTGAGCGATTTTCGACGTTGTTGGGTATTTGTGGGTTTCTTCTTTAAAACTTACGAATATTTTATGCAAAAGAATAAAATCTTTGTTTATAACATATATGAAAGCTGGTATTAAGTTGTTAGAGGTAAAACCAGAAAAAAAAACTCTTAAAAAGAATCATTGGATGAGTCTGGATCGAAATTTAATTTTGATGTAATTTACTTCGATAAATACATTTTATATTTATAATCAGCAAATTATTTATTCGTGTTCTTAGTTTGATCAATATGAATAACCAATTCAGTTTTAATTGTTTCTTTTCACTTTCTTCTATATCTAATATATAGAAGAAAGTATTGGATTCGTGCAAATTTTCGAATTTCGAATTTTGACGGATTCGAACGTTTTGAGGTGTGTTGAGTCCATTTCGACCATTTTTGGAAAATGTCTGTCTGTCTGTGTGTGTGTATGTGTGTGTGTATGTATGTGTGTCACGTCTGTGTGTGACCAGTTTTTTGTGGCCGCTCTACAACAAAAACTACCGCATGAAATCGAACGAAATTTAGTACACATATGTGCCCCTATGTGAACTTGTGCCCATTAGTTTTTGGCGCGAATTCCTCCAAGGGGGGTGGAGCAATGGGACGTTTTTCGAGTTACGCGTGCTTGCTATTCCTCAGGAAGTTACTGGCGGAATCAAACAAAATTTGGTCCATATGTTGGTATTAACAGGAACAAGTGCTGATTCAATTTTGGTGTCAATAACTCAAACGGGGGTTGAGCTATAGAACGTTTTTTGTCGTCAATTGTGACTGCTGTATCTCAAGAAATAATGAACGGAATGAAAGAAAAATTTATCGGCAAGTAGCCCTTAGTGGGTATAAGAACTGATTTTATTTTTGTGTCAACAGCTAAAAAGGAGGTAGCGCAATCACCCGTTCTTTTTTTCCATTTTGAGTGCCCTATCTCAAGAAGTAATGCTACGTTCTGGTTGAAATTTGGAATATATGTGAATCCATACGTAAACAGGCTTTGGTTCTATTTTGACGCCGATCGCTCCAAGAGGTGTTGATTTTTTTTTTTTTTTGCGAATAAAAATATTTTTATTAATGCAACAATAAGAAAGATAAATCGTAATAGATTGTCGTCTGCGTATTTCTCGTGATTTTAATTGTATGGAAATGATCGGAAATATTATCTCAATGATTTAAAATTTTTAACTGTTGCCATCTCATGTTTGTTAACAAATAAAATATTTGTAATTAATTCAAGCAAGGCTTTTAAAATAACTTTCAATTTTCGCTCTTTGCTTTGCTTTTGCAATAATTCAGACATTGGGATAGTCGTCAAGTTTTTGCATGTGTCATTTTGTTTTTGTTGGGAATATTGCTTCCTCGTCAAGCATGGGGAGGGATCAGAAAAAAAAAAAAAAAAAAAAAAGAAAAATATAGAAGAAAGTTTCGTGATGGCCACAACATACTAGTTTATCTAGTGGGATAACATTTTACTAGATAAATAATTGGACTTTTAACATTTCCATTTTTTGAAAAGTGTTTGGGGCATTAATGTTCTAGAAATATTAGAAACAGATTTATTAGTTGTGTTTTAATTAGTGTTATGAATAGCCCTCTGATTGTTCTGTTCATTAATATGTAAAAAATTTAAGTATATATTATGCACTGGTGTTATAACTAATTTGATTTTTCTGTGTGTGTGTGTGTGTGTGGAGGGGGGGGGGGGCGTCAGGAAACTTTCGCCCCGGGCGCCGTCAGCTCTTCGGTCGGCCCTCCTGACAGCTCAATTCCTCACCCCCAAACCATCCCAATGAAAAGTCAATCACTGTTTAAATTCTTTCTACTTGTATGGCTTTATATGTAATAGTCATACTCGCCATTAAACGCGGTGAAATGTCAAGGCAGATACATTTTCGCTTGTGTTACGGCTTTCGTGGTGTTTAAAGATTTCAAACACGAAGTTATACAGTAGCTATATAATTAACTCCAAGTTCATAATATTTGAAAGTTGAAATTTTCACGCTACAAGTAAGAATCTGTTTTTTAGAACTACTTCGATACTTTCCCGTTTCTGAGCGTGATGTGGCGGTTTTTTTTTTTTTTTTTTTTTTTTCTGTTGGCGATTATTTGCATTCTAATCATTGCCACCATTACTTGTTTGGAGAAACCAAGTGTTCTTTTGTCTTTTTAAGGAACTTTTAAACAAAATATTAAACAAAGCTAAGAGTTCCATTAAAATGAAAAATAATTCACCAAATAGTTAAAACTAGCTGCAATGCCCGGCTTTGCCCGGTCTACCTTGAAAGTAAAAATTGTGTCAAGTGACGTATATTCAACAACCAGGCGTAAAAAATAAATAAAAAAAACTTCATGATTTCCCTTCCAAACAATGACGACAGATATAAAAATACTTTTAAGAAATGAAATCCAGAAAGATGGATTTAAAATACGTAACCAAGGAAACACAAAATAAAATAAGTTTAAGGAATTAAAATGCGAAAGAAAATAGTTCATAATTTGAATGGAATCGAAATTTCTTAAACTTGATTTTAAAAGGCTTGTAACTTTATTTCCTTTCGAGATAAAAGCTTTTTTTTTCGACCATTGGTCGAGTTAGATCTGGAGTAAAAAAGGTCGCTTTTTCCAAGGGCGTCAAAAAGAAAGCTGTGGGACGATTCCTTCACTTTTTATTGATTCATTTAATGGAAAAAATAGTGCTAAATTTCAGCTAAGCCTAAAAAAATTCGAGCAAAAAACTCAAATAACTCCCGCCGTAATAAAGTTAGAGTATTGAAACAAATTGCGTAGAACGTGGAAAATTCTACCCTTTCTAACGATATGTAATATTAATGTGTGCAAGTAATTTTACACCCTCATATTTGAGCATTTATGTGAAATTGGGCGTAAATTGGAACAAAAAAAGAACTATTCATCGAATTTTATTCAAACTGGTCTGCAAACCTTTTCAGGACTTAAAGGAACAAACTGTGAAATTTTCAGCACAATTGGCCAGGTAGTTCTTGAGTTTTGCGAGTTCAAACACACAGATGCTTTTTGGGGACTTTAAGTCCTGATACTGTCATTTTATACTATGTAGAAATAAGCAGTTAAAGAGCAAAATAATCCGCCATGTAAGAAAAGAAACCATTAAATAAAGTGAGAAGCTCGATTTAAAAAACCCGCGTCATCATTAAGACTACTTTGGTACTTTTCCGCTACAGGTATCTAATGTGGTGTATTTTTATCCTTCTGGTGATTATATACGCTATTTTGACTTTTTAATCTTTATATATTAATAGGCAAGCCATTTTCTTTCGATACCATTTATTCCTCTGTTTGGGAACTGATTTTCTTCATTCTTTTTTTGTTTAGCGGCTTTTGCCGAATGGATGTTTTTTTCCAATTTGGTACGGTTGCAAAGGTCTGTAATAAATACTTCAAACAAAGAAATTGTCAGGGTGCCCAAGGTCTGATAACCTAAATCCACTAGAATAGAAGTTATAAACGGTTTTTAGTTAGCGAAACTCAAAAATTTTAATTTTGACTCATTTTCATTGTTGAAATTCATTGTTGTAAGCGTGACACATGAGGTTTTAATCGATTTTTTTAACCACTCTTTCTATACAAAAAATGCATATTTGTGCCTCGAGCTTGGTATGATTGGAAAGATCGTTAAAAAATACTTTGAAACGCGTAAGGCGATAAGGGGGTTTCAGATAAGTAAAAATTGGTCAAACAAACGGTGTTTCATTTATTATATTTCTAAAAACTAGACCTTTAGCTGAACCGTTAAAAGAAAAAAATTGAATCGGCAGAAAACTGGCGAAGTTATGACACTTTTTGTGGGAGCCAAGCCCCTTTGTTTGCTAAAAAATTTATATAAAAATGCATATAAAAAATGCATATGAAATGCATGTGTAAAAAAATGCATATAATGTTTTAATTTTTAATACTAATACAATTTCAAATGAATCATAAGACCTTATTTGTGGTGAATTTGTATTAAAAATTAAATTGTTTATTCACTAATGAAATTCGCAACAAGAAAACAGAAAATGTTGATTTTCTCAAAATCCAATTTTCGATATAATTACAAAATTCAAACTATTCCAGCATAATGAATTATTATTTAAATTTTCTGACCATTTTATGCTAAGTACTTAAGAGATTTGTTAACAGTTTGTTGGGAACGATTTTTCTTTTTGGTTAGTTTTGTAGAATATATTTGCGATATTTTAATGAAATATGGACACATTTCACCGAAAACGTTTTGAAAAAGTACTTCCAACATTCCCATTTTTATTGTTTTACGTATTATATTTAGCTAGTATTTCAGAATTTTGATGAAAATTCATACACTAGGAGTAATTAAATGAAATTTTATATTTGAGTTGGTATTAGCGTCCTATAACTATGCTAAAATTTTCAAAAAAAATCAACAAAATTGTCTTTAAAAAAATGGAAACCCCCTTATCGCGCGGTTACCATTCGAAAACGCGAACCCACTAAAGTGACTAGAAAAAAAGCTAGGAGCAATTATAAGAAGCTGAAATTCATTTTATTTGCTTTTGCAAGCGAATTAGCATGAAGAAATTGCTGGATAATTTTATGTGTTGCCATTTCTAGCTTGATTGCTAAGAAATGAAATTTGTTTATACAGTCGAGTCTCGACTTAAGCGAGGGAAGCGTTCCAAGATACTTCGCGTAAGTCGAAATTTCGCGTTGTGGAAAAGGGTATGTGTAAAAACTTTTATAAACGTATCCAATTATTTTAGACACTTGGAAACACCTCCTCAATTATTGAAAACCATTTCGTAACTAAACATTACTGTTTCTTACATAAAGAAGTGAATGTTTGCTTATATAAAAAAAAAACGTTTTATTCAACGTTAAATAGTGCTACAACGCACAAAATCAATGATGAATAGAAAAGAAAGACAATTAAACAATATACGGTGCGTACGGTGTGCAGTAAGAAAAGCTAATGCACTATAGTTGTACTGTACAGTAGATCCAGTAATGAAATTTGTATTTTAAAAAAGTGAAGATGATAATGATTTATGCTGCGTAATCAAACCGTTAAACTAATATATTTTTAAACAGTTGCTTCACTGTTCAGTGATGCGAAAGGGATGAAGGTCTTTTTTCACGAAAAAAATATTGTAGGCAATTACAAAGACAATACTTACACACCACGATTCCCCACCGAAAATTTTCGCGTTGCGGGTGAGGAATTCGCGTTAGGCCTAAAATTCTTTACTAGTGAAAAAATCGCGTTATAGCCATTTCGCGTAAGTCGGATCGCGTTGTAGCGGGAGTCGACTGTACAGAGGTTTTACGTATTAACTGAGCTGTGCAGTACTTTTTCACTGAATAATCTTTTGATTTTCCTGGGAAATTGGGGATCTTTATACATTGGAGTCAAATGTTTGGCAGCAATGCCAGCGCGACAATTGTTTTTCCTTTACATACGTAAACTAGTATGTTGTGGCCATCACGAAACTTTCTTCTATATTTTTCTTTTTTTTTTTTTCTGATCCCTCCCCATGCTTGACGAGGAAGCAATATTCCCAACAAAAACAAAATGACACATGCAAAAACTTGACGACTATCCCAATGTCTGAATTATTGCAAAAGCAAAGCAAAGAGCGAAAATTGAAAGTTATTTTAAAAGCCTTGCTTGAATGAATTACAAATATTTTATTTGTTAACAAACATAAGATGGCAACAGTTAAAAATTTTAAATCATTGGGATAATATTTCCTATCATTTCCATAAAATTAAAATCACGAGAAATACGCAGACGACAATCTATTACGATTTATCTTTCTTATTGTTGCATTAATAAAAATATTTTTATTCGCAAAAAAAAAAATCAACACCTCTTGGAGCGATCGGCGTCAAAATAGAACCAAAGCCTGTTTACATATGGATTCACATATATTCCAAATTTCAACCAGAACGTAGCATTACTTCTTGAGATAGGGCACTCAAAATGGAAAAAAAGAACGGGTGATGCCGCTACCCCCTTTTTAGCTGTTGACACAAAAATAAAATCAGTTCTTATACCCACTAAGGGCTACTTGCCGATAAATTTTTCTTTCATTCCGTTCATTGTTTCTTGAGATACAGCAGTCACAATTGACGACAAAAAACGTTCTATAGCTCAACCCCCGTTTGAGTTATTGACACCAAAATTGAATCAGCACCTGTTCCTGTTAATACCAACATATGGACCAAATTTTGTTTGATTCCGCCAGTTACTTCCTGAGTAATAGCAAGCACGCGTAACTCGAAAAACGTCCCATTGCTCCACCCCCCTTGGAGGAATTCGCGCCAAAAACTAATGGGCACAAGTTCACATAGGGGCACATATGTGTACCAAATTTCGTTCGATTTCATGCGGTAGTTTTTGTTGTAGAGCGGCCACAAAAAACTGGTCACACACAGACGTGACACACATACACACACACATACACACACACATACAGACAGACAGACATTTTCCAAAAATGGTCGAAATGGACTCAGCACATCTCAAAACGTTCGAATCCGTCAAAATTCGAAATTCGAAAATTTGCACGAATCCAATACTTTCTTCTATATATTAGATATAGAAGAAAGTAAAAAGGAAGTATTGTATTCGCGAAAAAAATTTCACTCAAAAATCGGCCTTAATTTCCATTTTGCCCACCCCTGAATGAATGTTGAGTTTTTTTTTTTTTTCAACCGATCACACGTGGATAAGTGCCTAAGAACGTATAGACTCACGAAATATCAATTTTGACAATCCCCGAGTTGATTGCAACGAGTTTTCTCGTGATGTCGTTATGTATGTATGTATATGCGTATGTGCGGATGCGCGAATGTGCGTAGATATGTCGCATAACCCAAGAACGGTGTGTCCTAGAAAGTTCAAATTTGGAACGTAGACTCCTAGTAAGGTCTAGTTGTGCCACTCCCCTTTTGGTAGCAATCGGGTGTTTCTAAAGGGGTCTTTGGCCCCTTTTTGGTTAATTGTTAATCATTGTTAATTTCGATGCAAACTAAAGTGGTGTAATAATTTGGCGGACACTTGGCGATATATCGCCAGTCTTTTGGTCGCCAAGTTCTGTCGCCAACTGGGCGCCAAATATGGCGATTTTTTAAAAAATATATTTATTTATTTTTTAAATCTGGTTGCAATTTGGCCACTGTTGGTAACATTTAGAGCGTTAACTATTGAATCACATTAAAATTGCCAATAATATGGAAATAACATTAAGTTGGTGTAAAAGGAAGTCATGTGATGCACACATCAGCTCGTTTAAATTGTACTATTATTGCAACGTCCAGTGTTTTCAAACGGACATTTTTGCAGCAAGCAGGATTGGTTCATTTGACCGTTTGAAATTTTATACCACTAACGCCAAAGATCAAGGTAACTTGATAGATAATAGTCGACTTTTTATAAGAAGTTTTTTTTTTTTTTTTTCTGAAGAAGTTTTACATATAAACTGAGTTTTGCGGTATCATTTCATTTGGGATGATTTCGATAATTGGAAAATTGGCGATCTTTATCCCCTGCGTCAATTTTTTGGTACTAATGCCAGTGCAAGAAATGTTTTTCCTTTGCATACGCAAACAAAGAGTAGAAAAATATATATTTGAATAAGGTTATCACAAGGGAATATGGTATCCAAAATTAATTTATTCACACAAAGAAGTTGGCGACCACGCCAATTTCTCAATAATCGATGTATCCCCAAAAATCTTGTTTTTTTTTTTTTTTTGACGCAAAAGCGTTATTAATAGGTTATGTTACGCCACACACCCAGGGGCGGATCTAGAGGGGGGCCATGGGGGCCTTGGCCCCTCCCAAAGCCTTGTGATTGTAGAAATTTTTTTAAGGAAAAAAAAAGAAAAAAATATTATGAGAAGATAACAAAATTTAACACATGTATTTTACTGAAAAAGAAGTATAGACCTAAATTGGGAGATAACTTATATCCCTATCCTCGAAACAAAACTTATATTTCCAAAATTTTTCTCCATCTTTTACATCATTTCTTGATTCCAACTACAGACACTTGGATGAGCTCTAAATGCTGCGGTTCTCAGAGTATACCTATTGTTCACAAGCCCAAAGAGAGCCTAAATTTGCGTTTTTATGGCTTTAATTTCGAAACTACAGGAGAGAACCCCCGTTTCCCATGCCCTTTCACAAATGCCTTGATATGTAGCAAAAAATTAGATTTTAAGTCTTTTATTTGGAAAAAATACTAACGGAAACTAGTTTATCCAGCCCTTATCACTTAACTTGCTAAAAAGCAACTTAATGAAATTTTTTGGGAATTCAATTACAAACGATTTTTGACAGGACCCCCTCCCTCCGTAGTGTATATCGTGATGATAGCTTTAAAAGGAGGTTTTTTGGAGGAGCTCACGAATCTTCCATCCCTTTCTAAAATATGTATAAATAAAGTTAAAAATCGAATTTTTAGAGCCTCAAAGGCAAAATATTTCCAGGAAGGAATGAAGGATTCTAAGCACCTTCACACTTCCTTTAATGTAAGAAACATTACCTAAAGGTGCATTTTTAGGCTGGACAGCTGAAGAGTTAGAAGAGCACCCCTCCTCTTCTAACTTCTCAATGTATAATGACAAAATATTTTGGTTTCTAAGCATTATTTTCAAAAAGTGGGACCAGCGCCCGAAACCTGACTTTTCTCCGTACATCATCAAAAATACACAAAATGCGTTTTTAGGTTCCTAATTTTCAAAAACTACTCGGAAATTTAAATTTTGAAACATTTTTGAGGGAGATTCCTAAATTCTCCTCTTCACTTAATGTCTCGATACCCCGAAAATTGAGTTTTTAAAACTTCACTTTAATAAAATTTCCGGGGAGTTATCAGGGCCCAATCTCCCAATAGGCAGAGTAGGCAGCTGCCTAGGACGGCAAACTTTTTAGCGGCGGCAAATTTGCTGTTATAATGCACATTTTTTGAATTAATTGTTATTCTTGAAAGTAAAATATTAGCATTCTTTCATTTTCCACAGAAGAGACAAGTTTTTCTTGTAATTTAATAATGATTACTTTCACACATCTTATGAAAGTCATATGTTTTTCAATCATGGTGTTTGCTGAATCGTCAGCAAAATTTGCCGAATAAAAAAATTTTCTGGAGATCACTGTGATCATTTCATCGGGGCGCCTCAGAATGTGAAACGCCATCATTTCTTCATAACTGTGACAGTTTGAACCTAGGGAACACTTTTTTACGTTTTTTTTTGAGTCAAGGATATTTTTTAGAGATTCTTTTTTTTGGGGGGGGGGGGGGGGACGACAGATTTCAAATTTGCCTAGGGGCGGCATGGAACTAAATTCGGTCCTGGGGAGTTTGTTCAAAAATTTCGGATGGCCCCTCCCAAAACAATCGGCTGGATCCGCCACTGCACACACCTACAGCAAAATTGGAATAAATTATTACTGTCCGGTACTGTGAGTACATGTAAAAATTATATGTTCCCAGATATACACCTAACGAATGTATAGGAATAAAAATAAAAATGTTAGAAGCAGGAAAATTTATATATATAATGGTATAAATGGTAATTTTAATTCGAGGAGAGGTTCGGAGTCCACCGTTGGCAAATTTTCGAAATTGAAATTCCATTAGCGCAAGGAAGTGAGCTCTAATAATGGTATAGGGGAAGGGGGGTTGGAAGATTTTCCTCGTTAGAAGGTCTTCTTTGGTATTAGGAAGAGGACAGGTTCGGGGACCTCCGGAAATCTTTTTTTTTTTGAATTGAAGTCCCAAAAACGAAATTCATTCGATCTTGAATGCTGGGGATGGGAAGGCGTTTCTTAGGGGTTACAATGGGAGCACTTTCCTGGAAGTTTTTCGAAATTGCAGTCCTTAATCCTCAAGTGTGGGTCATCTTTAATGACATATTCAGTAAAATACCGCCCATTAACCAGGGCTAAAGCAGAAATACATCGTCAGCTTAGTCATTTCCAGCCGAGGACTGCAGTTTCGTGCTTATTAGCACTCATCAGCACGGCATAGGAAAGTAACTGAGCTGGAGATGGAAAACCTCTTAAGGAAGCCAAGAGTGCCAAACAAACTGGTAGCTAATATAGAATTAGCACAGACCGAAGCATTCAGTAACCGAGTTAAACCGAACCATGTCTTCGGTCTCTGGTCTGTGCTAATTCTTTATTAGCTACCAGTATATTCAGTAAGTTACCGCCCTATAGCCAGGGCTAAGGCAAAGGAGGTTTTCCACCTCCAGCTCAGTTAGTCCTATGCCGGGCTGATGAGTGCTAATAAGTACAAAACTGCAGTCCTCGGCTGGAATTGAGTGAGCTGGCGGTGTATTTCGTGTAGCTACCAGTATGTTTGGCACTCTTCGAAACTGCAGTCCTCGGCTGGAAATGACTGACGACCAAACGGAACGAACTTGAGGGCCACAGATCTGGACGAAATTCTGGATTTAGGTTACTTCCCACTAGATATGAACCCCGGTGGAGCGGTTTGACTGCATAGGCCCTAGTTCGGCTGCAACGGGGGTCCAAAGTTGTCATTTGAGTCCAGAAAAGCAATGTTTATTTCCTTTGAAATTAAACGTATTTTACCCTTTTCTGGCATATGAGCAAATGAAATGCATTCGCAACACAGAATAAATCCCCTCTCCTCCTTTGTACTGGCAAAAGACTCCGAATGTCTTGGAAGGGTACATATTGTCCCAAAGTTTCAAATTCCAATGAAAACTTCATTGCAATTTTTTGGAGTCCTGCAAATCAGTGTGGTTCAGATGGCAAAAACTTGAGGGTCAAGAATCCGGATAAACTTCTGGATTTAGGTCAATTCGTACTAGATATGAGCCCAGGTAAAATAGTGTTACAAATCCTGTAAATAGTAATTATTGTAGGAACGTAACCTGTAAATAGTTTCCCGTAATGAATATACAACCCCTTTTTCATTCGGCTAAAGTATACGACCCCTATTTTCTTTCTTTTCATTGATAACGGTCTACTACTTTACAGAAGCGTGTGGAATATTTGAGAAATTTCTTTTCGGTGTATTTAAGCCGTTAGCGATGGATAAACAGTTAGTTTCGATTGATATTTCGAACAGAAGATTTTTGCTCTGTTGATAGCGAGGCATTTCGCTGTGTTGTTTTCGTATTTGGAAGTAAATACGTGTGTAAACGTTGAGTTTACGGTGTTGTGTGATAATTGCTTAATTGCTGATGAATAATTTAGCAGTTGTTGACGATCTTTCCTGTACATAGTGTAAATAAATTTCCTGTGTTTTTATCAAGAACTGTGTTTTCATTTCAAGAAAGTGGAAGTCGCACCGAATCCGTTACAATAGTTTCAATACAAAGGATCTAGTTCGGCACCAAGGAGGGTATAAATTTGCTTGTTTGGCTCCGGAACTGCAATAGAGTTTTCTTTGGAATTTGAAACTTTGGCACAATATTTGCTCTCTTAACATCTGTCACGTCTCTTGTTAGTACAACGTAGGGGCAGTGAAATTTACTCTATACTGTGAATGCATTCAGTTGGGCAATCCTGCAATTTAATATCAAGAAAAGAGTGAAAAATGGTTTATTTCAAAGGAATTAACCTAAATCCAGAGTTTCGACCAGATCCAGTGACCCTCAAGTTCGTGCCGTTTGGTAGTGAGCTGGCGGTGTATTTCATGCATTTTTAATGACGTTAGAGCAGAGGATGGGGTTCAAGAATATTTCCCTGGAATTCTTTTAAAACCTAAGTTTCAAAAACTCACTTCCATGCTATCTCTGGGAACGTAAAAAAAGATTTTGGAGTTCCATACTCTTCCCTCTTTTTGGCTACATCCCTATCTTCATTTTTAATTTTAATTATTGAAATACAATTGTCGCAAGTAAAACCCAGTTTTCCTTCTTCAAAACCAAACGTCTGCTTGGCTTTTCACAGAATTTTTTTTCAATTTCCGGCCTAATATTTTTATCTGCTAGAAGTACAAGCGTCTGTGACCCCAGAAAAACAACTTTTAATATTTTGAACTGATGTGGTTCCTTGCTGCGATACCTTATGTCTTTTTCCACCTCGTTTTATTTTCAACTAGTGGAACCCGCACGGCTTTGCCCGTAATAGAAAAATTAAAAGGTCTTTTGGTTCGCCTGTATATTTACAAATAATGTATGGTGAATTTTCTCGCCGATTGGACTTGTACCCACGTTACAGTTCCACGTTATGATAATTTCGTATTTTATCATAGTTTTTTTCTTAAAATTGGAATAGAAAAAGAACCACATCGAATTTTCAAAAAATCGCTTCGAGGTGCACACCCCCATGCTACAAACTAACTTTGTGCCAAATTTCATGAAAATCGGTCCAACAGTCTAGGCGCTATGCGCGTCACAGACATCCTCCAGACATCCTCCGGACAGAGAGACTTTCAGCTTTATTATTAGTAAAGATATGCCTCCTGCATCTCGTGATTAAGTTTTAATTCACTTGTGATTTTTACATTCAAACATTTAGAACTTCCGGGGGTGAGTATTTGAGTGCTCTCCAAAAAATGAAATTCGATATTTTAATTCGCACACCCTCTTATACTTTCCGTTTTATATCTAAACAATTGCAAAAAAAGTTTCATATGATTTGAACAACGGCAACCCGCGCCGACTTGCGTCTGAAAGTGTACGTGTTTTATTTCACCTTAATAAAACATTTTCTGACTGCCCCACATGTAACTCAAAATTTTTTATCCAAATTTTTAAAATATTTAATTTAAAAAAATTATTTGAAGTCAAGATGCCAAAAATTCAAATTATTATGTTTTTCGCAATCACGAGCCTGTGTGTGTATGAATGCGCGTGTGTGTTTGTGTAGGCGCATGTGTGTGGGTGCTTGCGTGTGTGTGTGTATGTAAGCATGTGTGTGCATGTTGTGTATGCAGTGCTGTGTGTGTAGGCGTTCGTATGTGTGTATGTGTGTGTGTAGGAATGTGTGTGTGTAGGTGTGTGAGTTTGTATGCGCGTGTGTGTATGCGTGTGTGTGTAGGACATGAACGCAATCTGGAGACGGTTTTCGCTACAGGAGCAGCATCGTGAGGAGCCGGTCGACGGTGATGCTGGCAGAGGGTGCTGGTGGGAAAAATAAAATGATAGCACGTCAAAACAGTCAAATGAGAACAATAAGCAATCGTGATTGCTCAAAAAAACGTATTTAAAACTGAAAAATTTTACTGAAACTTGAAAAAATCCATATTTTTGAGCACTATGTGGTAGATTTAAATATTGCATGAGAGCAAAAGCTTCTATTTAACGCTAATTACCAAGCATTGATTATATTTTTCAGTTTGATAATTTCTCAAAATTTACCTGCCATTTTTTTTAAATATAGGAAAAAGTCAATTTTTTGAAGAAAATTATAAATTTAAAACCTAATACGCGATACCTAAATATTTTCAATTTGGATTTAGAAAAAATTGTGGTACACGTGAGGGCAACGTTATGGTGTTTAAAGAATAAAATTAGTTTTCACTTTTTAGAGCAATTTTGAAGTCGGTTCTATTTTTTTTTTTTTTTTTCAAAATTTTTTTATTTCATTCTTTTTAGTGTAAATGTATTTCAGAAATATTAAGAAGTTACTATAACGAAACTTCACCTTATTCTCTTCATAAAAATGCTCCATACTAAAAAAACAACAACAACTGGGAACACGTCTTAAACTTGAAGCGATTGACACTAAAAATTTATCTTTGTTCCTGCCTAGAATTCATTTGTGTGTTAATTTAATTATAGTCATTTAAATATTACGTTTTCCTTAAACTAATTTACATTTCACAGCATAGTTGCTTTTTATGCAATCCTGTATCTCCTTACTTAACCTAGATCATCTGTTATTGGCATAGATGATAACGATAAAAATACTACTTGAGTTGAAGCAAACTTAACCTCGTAGCATTGTGAAGGCTAAGCAGATCCTAATCACTGCAAAAACCTCGCTTCCACGTTAGGTTTACCACCACTATGGAGCAATGACACTGAAGAAACTTGATGCTTGTTTCAGAGAAACCTTCATTCAAAATTATCATTACAATTACTATTAATGTTACTGTTGTATGACACCAAACTTTTGTAACAAAGGGTTTTGTATTTAATGATTTAATAGGGAATTTGCATGAAATTTACTGTTTTTTGACCGTAACCTTTTTTCTAAAGAACAATTATGGCCAAACAAAGTAATGGGACCTAAGTTGAGCTGTCCCCTATCCATTAAAAAAAGAATCATCAAAATCGGTTCACTAGGTGAGACGCTGTGAGTGGACAAACAATCAAAAAAAAAAAAAAAAAACATACATACGGTATGAACTGATAACCGCCTCCTTTTTGAAGTCGGTTAAAAATTCAACAATGACCGCTATCTGCTGGAGTTTAGAGTTACTCCAGTGGAGTTACGGTTACAATTCCAAATATCAAAATATCACCAAATAGGCAATGGCTTCGTTCAAATTAAGAAGCAATTTTCTAGTAATTAATATACATAGTTCTTAATTGAGATCTCAACTAATTATTATCGGAGGATTATGTTAAATAGCCAAACATAAGGATGGGAAAATTACGAATCTATCGATACCTGGATCGATGGTCAGTTCACTGCCGTTCGGAAGAAGTCACTCGGACATAGATACATACGCTCAGTTTTTTAATTATATAATATTTTTCACAGTTTCTACGCCTCTAACACTAGCGCCGACTCCATGAGGCTTGAGATGGCTCGAGCCGCCTCCCTGCCTCCCCTCCCCCCAATTATTTGTATTTGAGTCTGTTTTTTTTTCTAGAGAAAGTGGCCACTGCTTTATTTGAAGAGGAGTTTATTTTTACTTGAGAAATGTCAGTGACAATGGGGTCGTTTCCAAAATTTTAAAAGTATTTTTTTTTTTTTTTTGAAAGAGCATGCTCAAAAACATAGGATCTGACCACTTTTTAAATAATTTATTTAAGTTTAATATTTTTAAAAAATTACTTAAATCGCTGCGCTATCATTGTTTACGCTTCTGTCATGTGACATCACAAATGATGAAATGCCATTCAATGTTGCCATTCACAGAGCAAAATATTTAACTCGCATCTTTACTCACGTGTATTGGCAACGATAGGGTTGATAGCAAGCGTAGAGTGCAATATTTAATTCGCTTCTAGGGCCGTGGTAGCCTGATCGGTAAGGCATTGGACTCGGGACCGGAGGGACTCGGGTTCGATCCTCGCTGGTCGAAGACCCACCGTCGTCATTAAAGGGGACTGGGCGACGTTAAATAGGCTCGTGGTCTCAATGTCCTCCAAGTGAAACGATACCTCTGGGGGTGCTAGTACTAGGTAGCTATTAGCTCCTGGACTAGTTCAAAATTCTCACTAACTGTTCGATCCGGTGATGGTGCTGCCATCTATCGGTATATAAAATAATGGAGGCAAGGCACTTAGTATGCAGTCCTCGACATAAATACAGTTGAAGTCAGTTGTGACTCTTGAATAGAAATAGAAATAGAAAGTAGTGGTCAGCAATGATGGTTTCTCTGAAAATAGAATGAAATCCGGAAATTACGATATGACTGAGACAGCTCACTTATGATACATCCTGATGTATGCTTAGCACTAACGTTTTCATTCGTAATTTGTAAATTTACAAATCATAACTCAAAACTAAACATTTGTTTTCACTATTACTTTTAGTCATGGTTTCCAAAATTTCTATCCCATACCAATTTTCTATCAATAACTGTATTATTTGCAAGCAACTGTGGAAAATGGGCCCAATGTCATAAAGGTCTTTGCCACAGGTTTAATTTTTGCTTCAGACCTCACTTAGAAATTAAAGCATAATAGCTTGTACATGACAACCAGCAAATCATACATAGGGGCTCATAATAAAATCACGAAAAAAGTTATTGAACTAGTTTTTAACCCCCGACACACAAGGAAGGGGGTTATAAGTTAGACGTGTCTGTGCATATGTTTGTGGCACTATAGTGCCTAAACGGATAAACTGATTTTGAAAAAGAAAATTTTTTTGTTCGAAAGGAGAGTTGATCGAGAGTGCTCTTAGCTAGGTTACATCTTCGGATGACTTTAATCAACGTAGATATTAATTAAAAAACTCTAAAAGGTTTGTTGCAAGTTTTGCATTGAAAATATATTTAAAATTTTAATTTAATATCACAATAAAGGTAATTTTTTCTGTGCCTGATAGAAATGTGTTCATGGAACTTCCATGTTATATAGAATTTTATAATACAGTTATAATAATTATAGAAAATACGGCTAAGCCTTTATTCACATGATTGGTAACCAAATTGAATGTTGGCAGACAAGGAAAGAAAACACAAGGATTTAAAAATTTCATCTGTTACTTGTTTCTATAAAATACTTCTGATCTATTTTAATAGTATAAGGCTTTTTAAAAAAAATTCAATTTTCCCTCTCGATTCTACATTTGTGACTCAGTCGGTTTTTTTTTTATTTTCAATTTTATTTACTTGTTTTTTTTTTAATTTTGTATTTTTTTATTTATTTAGTAGAGATGTACCGAGTACTCCGTAACTACTCGGTACTCGGCCAATTTGCCGAGTACTCGGTACTCGGCCAAATTCTGATCAGATACTCGGCCAATACCGAGTAGTTGCAAAAAATTGAATATTGTCCAAGACAGATACTAAAATTTATAAAAAAAGAGCAAGCATTATATTTTGCAATCATTTACAATTAAAATTTATTAGTCAAATTTAAATTTTGAGAATAATGAAGTTTGTAATGCTTCAATGGAATAAATCTTTATTTTAATGTCCCCAAAGTTAATAAAACTTATTTATTAAAAATTACACAAAAAATGTAAGTATAGAAAATATGGAATTTTTATATTAAAAATGGATTTTTGCTCCCAACAAAAATTAGTTATAAAAAATGTAAAAATACCTTTGCTTAAAAAATAAAACAACCTCAAAAGCACAGTGCAAGAACTCTGCAGACACGTGTTTTGGCATTACAAGGAATTCCTTTTTCAATGCACAAAATAGGGGCTCGTAGATTTAAAGGCATCCGACAAAAGTCGTATTTTTTTGTTGAATGTTTTTACATTCTTTAGCTCACATGTTATGCACTGAAAAAGACGTTCCTTGTAACGGGGGGGGGGGGGGGGGCAGAAACATGTGTCTGGAGTGTTCCTGCACATTTGTTTTATCTGCTTTTAAAAATTATTTATGTTTGGCAGATTAGAACTATAATTGATTGGTATACAGTGAAACCCCTCCTAACGGACACCCCTCTTATGCGGACAATTTTTAATTCCCCAGTTCCAATGCAAATAACATTATTAAACCCCTGTCCTGCGGACACCTCTATATTGCAGAAAAAAAATTTGTCCTGTTAGTGTCCGCATTAGAGGGACTTTACTGTAATTTGTTTTAATTCCAACTTGATTAATCATACCTTTTATTTATTTATTTTTAATTTAAAAAATTATTTTTTTTGTAAAATTTTTGACACAAACAAAATTGCATATATATAATGCGTAATTAAATTTCAGCAGGAATTTAGTTTTAAAAACTATTATATGGACAAGGAGGTTTATACTACTATTCCAATAAGTTCAAAATTCATCACATGTGTGTCGGTGGTTCTTCTTAAAACATAATTGGTACTTGGAACTCGGCCGAGTACTCGGTAACTCGGTACTCGGCCGAGTAATAAAAGGCCAAGTGCTCGGTACTCGGCTACTCGGCCAAAGTGCTACTCGGTACGTCTCTATTATTTAGTTACTCCTTGTGTTTGCTCGGTGCTGAGCTTCTATCTAAAAAATAATAATTACATCACATGATGCATGTTCTACAATCAGGTTTAAATAAAGGGAAAAATTTTTTCATCAAGGTGTAGAGGAGAGCAATTTTATGACTCAAAATTTAAATTCAGACACCTTTCAATTGTTTCAAACTCCACTCCCCCACCCCCTGTAAAACCCTGACATTCAGAGAACCTCAGTGCCAAATTTGGCAAGGATCTGATTAAAACAGGATTTGTGAACGGAACATACACCCACCCACATAAATCCATTCTTATATACAGGGTGTTGCCGTTTAACCTGCTAGACCTCCTATTTTTGCAACCATTAATCCTAGATAGATACTTCCAATAAACAGGGGCGGACTGGCCACGTGTGAGATGTGGAAAATTCCACATGGGCCGTCCTTAGCTCGGGCCGTTTTCTGTGCATTCAATGTGTACGTACCGTGTTCCTCAATTTTATTTTTTTTTAAAAGTTCTTAGCTAGGCCGGCCGTTCTTGTGTCGAGGGCTGCAGCCAGAACTGCTCTTTTTTGGGTGGGGGGGGGGGAGGACGGCCGCTCCTTTTCCCTTACTCTGTTCTTGCCTAACTATTACTGTATCTTGTTACGTAGAGAAAACGAAACAATGTCTTTGTTGGGTGGTCTTCGTCCGAAGCGAAGCCTTCAGGGTCCACGCGTATCTGTTCGGGATTGATGTTTCCTGGAATTCTGGTAAGGAGTTTTATTGGGGGGTGGGGATCTTTTTTTGTGGCCATCTGAGAATGTCTGGGAAAAGATTACGTTGAACCTTTTTTCCAATGAAATAAAAGAAAGGCGCCATCCTAAGAATAGAATGTATAGGAGCAAAACGTCTGCTAAAAAACTTTTTTTTTCCCTTTTCATCCTTCGTTTCTTTTTCTTTTTTTTTGTTATGTTTCCCAGCACTTTGCAACATATAGATCCATGACTTTCTCAACCAATTAGACAATTTTGAAATCTCCTCAATTTCGTCTCCGAGGAAAAAAACGAGTCATTTGTTATACACCGTATGGACTGCTCAATGGGATTGAATGTGTTTTAAATCCAACGGTGACAAGAATTTTTTTTAGGTAAGTTTAATATTTTCAATCATCATGTGTTTTTTATTTTATTTATTTTTTGTCATCAGCACTTTAAATAATAAGAACTTGAAGTATCGGTTATAATTATAACAAATTGACGGTGTTACACAAAAATGGGTCAACCCACCAAGCAGTGCTTTTGAGTAAATTGAGTTCTAAGCTGAACTTCATAGATGGCATATTAATTCAGAATTCGGCTGAAATCGTCTTTGTATCCCCGTAGTGTATCAGTTTATCTGCCAACCTATGTGAATAACTCATTATTTTTTGGAAAATTTTTGTTGGGTAACTCATTTTTGTATAACACCGTCCAAATCATCTATTTTCGTTTAGCAAAGATAAAATTCACAAAAGTACAAACTGTATAAATATTTAAAACAGTGATTTCCAACATTTTCTTATCCGTCGCCCCCCTTACCTTTTACCCCCTTTCCTTGAAAAAAAAAAAAACAAATTTTAGAGCAACGTAAAATCGATATTAGGTATTTTTTGCGTATAGTGAAACCTGTGTAAGTTGACCACTCGCGGTACAGTACTTTGGTGGTAATTTAGACCGGTGGTCGACTTATAAAGGGCAGTAATGATTTTTTGAAATATTTTTTGTCATTTCTGGCACCGTGTATTCATTTTTCGAGGAATTCACCCTCATTATTCTTTCTGTTCAACTAACTTTCATTGTTTAACATTATTGAAAGTGAAACCATAATTAAAAATACTATTCAAATAGTTGTGTTATTTTTTCCTTGTTTTAAACTATATTAGACACCGTAGTTTTAGAAATTCCATATCTGCCAGCTAATTTTCTCTGGCTTTCTCCTTTTTCAATTCATTTTAATATTTCATACTTTTTATTAATTTCAAGTTCAACTAACTTTCTTTTTGAAGCCTTTTTATGTAACACTTATAGCACAAAGAGCAACAATGTGTTTTGACTCTCTCAGTTCATAAAGGCTAAATTAAAATGTCCTATATCTTAATCCCTTGCACTTGAAATAAGCCAGAAGGGCTCTTTAGCAAGCCCATATCTGCGTACCCGCAGTGCTGGGGGATCACTTCCTCAAGGGGGCTAACGGCCCTAGAAATTGAAGAAAAAAAAACAAGAAAAAAACTAGCACTAAGACTTATTAACTTTACAAATAGACACTGCTGGCCACTAGGGAGATGCCCTACTCATTTTGTTGCAGTGGGCCCAAAATGTACAGATCCGGGCCTTAGCACAATTCCAGTATTGCCACAACCTATTGCAACTGAAAGAAAACACTTTGTACTTTTCTACTGACATCTATTTTTATTGAACAGAGTACAAAAAGCTATCTCAAATAGAACAACAATTGAAAAACAAGTTTGGAGAAAAAGAGCAGCATTAGCTGAATGCTGCTGTTTAGTTAGTAAAATGCTAGTCCGTCATCTAAGCATTAAAAACATTCTTGGAAAGCTATCAAATAAAAATAATAATACAATAATAATAAATTAATAAATAATAAAATAAAATAATTTACTGAAGAAAGTTTTAAAAAATAAACCAAGTGGTAAACTTACAAAGGGTTTTTACAATACTCCAAACCAAATTTGGCATACATTAGTGGTTAAGATAGACAGGTGGTCAAGTTACAAAGGTTTTCCTTCATTATATAAGATAGGACTAATTCCGTTCCTGACAAAAGAGGTCAACATAGACAGGTGGTCAACTTACAAGGGTGGTCAACTTTACACAGATTTTAGTGCGCTTAATTTTAATTTAAAGCCTAAATACTGTACCAAATTTATCCACTTATTGTTACACACATTTTTTATGTTTTTTTTACAAGAGTAATTAATTTTTGAAGGGAGATAATAAGCTAAGAATTTTAATATACTTTTCAAAGACAGCAGAACATTTTTTTTTTCCTTTTTTTTTTTTTTGGTATAAAATTTAGGATTTGGAAGAATGAAAAACTTTGGCAGTTTAAACTTGAAGAAAAAAAAAAAAAGAAGAGAGAATGGTTTGTTCCGGTATCCAGAACCTGTCTTGAGTACAATTCGTATGCTTGTCCAAGATATGAGGATGTGCATGGCCAGTGGCGCACACAAGGGAGGGGTCCAGGGGGTCCGGACCCCTCCCATAGGTCTTGTTTTTCCCCCGATTGATTACGGTTCTATGTATTTTGTACGTAAAATATTTCCAAACAAAGATAACAATAATTTCAGTTCTAATAAATGAAAAAATAAAATCGTTATGCTAAAAGATTTTCAAAAATATTGTGCACTTTTCCTACAACAAATGACCTAAAAGAAGTAGAATGGTGATTATAAATGAATACACTATAATAACGATGTTTTTAGTTAAGTATTTATAGATTAAAATGATAATCTATGAACTTCTATAACCATATGCTGCTTCTACAACAATGAATTTGCTTTGCTGAATCCATTTCTTAACTATAAGAAAAGTAAAAGCGTAAAATTATTTTGCTTTCTGTTAATTTGTTTAAGTATGTTTCATTACAAAATGCTAATTATTTATTCAATAGTTTATTTTTTACTGTTTTCCGTTCTCGCGAATCGACAAAATCAAGTCAATATGTTTAACGACGTATTGGGTCATAATATGAAAATGAGGCTTTCGATCTTGGACCCTCCCTTTGCAAAATTCCTGTGTGCGCCACTGTGCATGGCTCTCCTGAACTTAATTCATTTTCTTTTGAACTCATCTAAATCTACGTTAAAACCAAGGGCCCGAGGAGGAGACTGCAATCCCCCCCTCCCAAGTGTATATCCCATGATTTTTACTTTAGTTCTCAGAACCTGACAAATAAATTTCATTCACTAGATAACATTTTGAGAGATACCTTTGAAAATCAGTTTTCTCACTGAGACAAATGGTGGCTTTTTTTTTTTTTGTAGAGTAATTCGGGCTTATCCGATATTTCCAATCAGTTTTCACTGTCTCATGATCTGTGATGTATTCATTCTGAATGGATATATTACGTTTGGTTTAGATGAAATTTTTCATTAGTTTGAATACGTACAATACAATTTTAAGAAAAGACCTTTTAAAAAAAGAGTTTTTTCTAAAGAGTAAATAGTACCGCTCATGGCCATATGAGGTAGTGAGAAGCAAAGGGATGCAAGAGGCAAAATTAAAAATTTGGAGATAACCAGTACAAATGGTAGGTGGACCCCTCCTCTGTCTTGGGGCAAGAGATAGTACTATAGCAGCCAGGCCCGTGTCCAGATTTTCATAAAAGGAGGGGTTTTAATCTTACCTGCGGGAGGGGGAATTGAACCCCCCGCAATCTTTAGTTTACGACAAACTGCCGATCCCAGTATGGCGTTTTTACACCTGGAAGGGCTGCTGAACCCCGCCCCCCCCTTTTTTTGAGGGATAGTTTTGGCTGCGCAGGTGACCAAAGTAATCCTTCATTTCACAGGTTCGCTTTAATCAAATCTTGTTTGTTACTTTTTAATTAAACCTGCTTACTACGCGGTACATTGCAATAAATATTAAAATGTCTCCACAAATTGTTTTATAATGTAGAATGTATACCAGGTTTCAGGGCCGTCGAGAAGGGGGGCAAGCCTATGCATTGCATAGGCTCGTGAGAGATTTGGGGAAAAAGAAAAAATCCCTCCCACCACTTTTTCCTTTCTTTAAAAAAGAAAAAAAAAGAAAAAGCTTTTTAGTTTGAAGAAACTCTTTCTCCTAGAGATTACAAGTTTTCAAGCTTGCAAGTTCGAAGTGAGATTTTTTTTTGTCCTTACCTTCAGAGCCCACTATCGACTCTATCAACCAAAAATAAATATGATTTTTTTTTCTTTTGTGTAAATTACAAGGCTAAAAAAAAAAAAAAAAACGCTTATTTCTGAAAGATTACCAGAATTGTAGTGAAATAGACAAGGGGTAAAAAATGAAAAAAAAAAAAAGCGCTTGCACCTAAAACATTGGCAAACAACTCAGTTTGATGAAATATTTTAAAATATGTATTGATTTGAGTTTTAAATTCAGTGATACAAAATGAAACTAATTCTAGCGTTGTTTCAAAAGTAAAAACGGTTGCCTAATTTGGGAAAACATTTTGGACGAAGCACTTCTCATCAAATGTCTAAAAAGGAAAGGGGCACTGTTATGTCACTCAAGGGTGCCCACCTAGGGGGGGGGGGAGCAGGGCCATTAAATTTCTTTTGGGGAGGGGGTGCCCTTTCTCTTGGGCTCCCCTGTGTCACTGTATTAATTAGAGTCAGTGTTGAATTTACCATTAAGCTAAACAAGCTATAGCTTTAGGTGAACTTCCCGAATGGTAAGAGGGTGTTACTTTCTCATTAGTATCTATTTTTTAAATATTTCCACCATTTCTTTTAAAGAATTTTATGCATTGTTTAATCTAGATAATTTTTCAATTGATTCAGCGTTGTGTTTGTCGGTGGGTAAAAGGGATAATCAAAACTAACGGGGTCGAAAAATAAAATATGTAACCGAAAGTCGATGTGAGCAAGTGATAGACTTTGTGTGATATCGTTTCTTCTCTCTCGCTTTTCCTCTCTGTCAATAAATATCAACGATTTGTTGAACCAAGGGCAATTTTTCTTTTGTATTGCCTTAATTTGCAAAAGAGTGCATAAGTTTAAAACATTTCTGTATTTTGTTCTCCTATTTTTGCTGATTTTTTGTAGTTTGAATTACCTCTTAAAAAAGCTCAAAATGCAGAATTTTTTAATGCATTTTTCAAATACATTTACGGGGGAGAAACGACCGGACCCCCTCAAATTTGAGGTATTCTACCTTCAACTCAAAGGAGGTCCCTGTATAACTGTCCTGAAAACCCTGCTCGTCCAAGGTAAAAAAATAATAATAAAAATACAGTATAACAAAACATTTTTTAAAAACACATTCACGGCTATATCGCTATATGTGCCAGAGGAAGACACATAGTTGGGAAAAAAACTTAAAAAATAGCCTGTTTTGCCACTAATATAATGTTGTCCGAGCTACGAAAAAGGTCCCCCATACTTAAACTAGCCTAGGGCCCACTAAGTCAAAATCCAGCCCTGTATACAAGAATCTCTTTTTAATAACATTACAAAGTTTGATTAAGAAGAAGCACAGCAAAGCAATTTCAATTGAGAAAAAAAAAACTTTCAGTTAAAAAAAAGAACAAAAAAAACCTTTTTATTAGACCTAGACCCATTGACAATATTTAGGATATTTATGTAAAAGCAGAGTGAAGAAAGAGGAGATTCAAGTAAAAAGTTAGGGGCCCTGAAGAAAGTTGCATAGGGGTGTCGACGGCCCTGCCAGGTTTTATGTTCTAAATAACTGAAATAATGCTTAATAAACTAAACAAAAAAGAGATTATTGCAAATGCAAATTATATTACCAAACACCATCACTAATGCATTTTCATTGCTAGCACACATGCTAAATTCATCATAACCTCCTTACAATAAGCAATACAATGCTTTGCATTGATAGATCATTCAGCAGTTTTTCCATCTCAGTTTTTCCTAAATATTATTTCAGTTGATCAAGCTTTAACAGTTGTAAATTGCAGAAAAACTTAAGAAAAGAGAGAAAGTTAAAAAAAAAAAAAACCCGCTGAACACAAACTTTACATTAAAATTAATTTAAGCCAAAAAAGAAAAAAATAAAAACATATATTTTCTTTATTTCCCTTATTATTTTTTGCCAATGTGAGTGGTTTAACCCCTAAAACCCTCCCCTTGGACACGGCTCTGCTAGCAGCCCTGGTAGGTGCCGCTGTACAGCATGATTTAGAAAAAAATTCAATGAAAGCATACCTAGAATGTAATCTTTATGCGAGTTTTACTCAAAACTTGAAAATGTCTAGTTACACCCCTTTGCTTCTCACTGCCTCAACTGTATTACGTTTTGTTTTAAATAAGATTTTTTTTCACTTTTACATAAACGAAATACTCTTAAATGCGGATTTTCAAAGAAGCCACACAGTTTTCACAGTGGTTTTTTTATTGCGTAGAGCAATTTAAGCTTGCAAATATTTTTGAGAAAGTTAGATCCTTGAAATATCATCTTATATTATGGGCGTTTGCTGTATGCTTGGTTTAAATCAATCTGTCCACTAGTTTGCTTGAAATGAAAAGTTAAATAAGGATTTCTGGAAAAAAAAATCTTGGTATTTCAGCAGAGGGAGAAAAGTGAGGAGGTGCTGGAGGAACCTTTTTTTTTTTTGAAAAAACACACTAGAAACTTTTTAGGTTTGGAAAACTACAGCCAAACCTTTTTAGATGGGGCCGGCATGAATTTTTTTTTCCACATTAAAAGTTTAGGGCCAGTCCGCCCCTGCCAATAAATGATGAAAAAAATTGTCAAAATAAGGTGCAGAGTTAAGGGGCTATTCTTTAATTACATAAGGATAATTTTGGCAATTTTCCACCCCCCTAGCACCATCTAAGTGTACATAATAGTTTTTAAACCCCTCCCCCCTTTTTTTACGTAAGATCCCATTTCGTTTTTCAAAGGATTAATGTTAGCGGAAATATAGGTCTTGCAGATTAAACAGGAACACGCTCTATATTTCATAAGACAGAAACAAAAAGGTGTAATGAACACTATATACACCATTTTTTTTATTAAACTAATACCAATAGGTCAAACGCATTCTTCTAGTCCTTAGAGGCAACTCAACATGATATAAAAAAAAACTATTTTGTGTGTTTTACGTGCAGAAAAATAAACCATAACATCTTTTACTTTTTAACCACGTTTGACATGACCAAAAAGTCATTCCAAGACAAATCAACTAGAAGAAAAAACATTCTCAACTTGGCCATCTCAAATTCGTATGACACTTTCAGAAATCTTACTCTTTGACATCTTAAATTTATATCTCTACTTTTTAGAAAAATATCTATCATTCTTGATTGATGAGCAACTATTTTTTTTTTTTTAATTTGTTAAAAAATAATTTCTTTCACTAGCTAGCAGTGCTTTAAAATGCTACAACTCAAGTTTCATAAGAGCTACAGAGACGTTTTACTGAACAACTCAGAGAGAATTGCATACACTTGAATTTGGTAAGTAATGACTTGTAGGGGAGAGCACTGACCTTGGGACACTTTTCATGTTTTAATTTTTAATGTCAGTTACTTAAATAAAATTAAAATTTAAAACTCACATTAAAATACCCCAACATATTTTTTCAAATTCAGACAGTTTGAAAATAAAATACAGTAGGCTCCCTATTTAACCACTTCTAAGGGAACACAAAAAATTGTCCTTAAGTAGAAAGTGTCCTTAAATAGAATGCTTTTAACATCATAGTGGACCCTCTGGGAGTGGGACTGTGAAAAGCCATCGTTAAATAGGGAAAGTCGTTAAACAGAGAGCCAACTGTATTGCCAGCCATTTAAAGTAAGAGTTCCAAACTATTCAAGGTACAACATCCTATTGTACTTTGGGACACATCCTGTTGTAACATAGGAAACTCTACATGATTCAGGAAACAGTCATATACTTAAACCAATTTTTCACCACTCACACAAAAAACAAAAATAATAATTTTTTTTTCGTGGTAATGAACTAAATTATGAATAATGAATTATTAACTAACATAATATACTTACTGATTTGCACTAATCTATTACCTTGCTTGAAAAATATTTCATTTTTATAAAATGTAAGAAAGTAAACATTACCTATTAAATTAATAAAAAAGGATGGGATTCTTGCCCTCTGCTCTCAGCCTCTCGTTCTTTATTGTTTTGTCTTATTTCCTGAATATTGAACATTGTCCTTCCTTTTGTTTCAAGTAGAAACAGGAAAAATTTTGGAGTAATAGAGGTGAAGCCACTGTGTTAGAGTGAAGCATATACCTCAAAATAGAAGAAGAAGAAGAAGAAGGATGAGAAAATGAAAGAATACTAACATTTTACTTCCTAGAATTATAATTTTTAAAAATGTGTGGTTAAAGCAAAATTTGCTGCTCTAGGCAGCTGTTACCTCTGCCTAGGAAATTAGGCCCTGGATAGGGCCGGATTTAGGGGGGGGGCAGGCTGGGCTATTGCCCCGGGGCCTCCACAACAAGGGGACCCCCACAACAAGGGGCCCCCCACAATAAAATATTTGCAAAATATTCTAACTTTCAAGGGTCGAAAATATCGGATACACACATATATATCAAAATATTCGAATATATATCAAAGTATCGGATATTTTCGAAAATATGACCTTTTCGAACCTTGATTAGGGGCCTCCACTCCTTCGTTGTCCACACTTCCAAATCCGGCCCTGGCTCTTATCCGCGTCAAAGTTCTCCGGGGCATCAAAGTTCTCTGTAATGTTGGACCTTTTTTTCAAATAATGGAGTCCCTTAAAATCTGGGTCAATTAGAAACCTTGGTGGTAAGTCCTGATTTTTGGTTTTAAAAATCTAGCCACATTTTGTCTTTTCTGAGTCAATGAACTCTACACATGAAAAGACTTCACTTTTGTAAACAAAAATGTTTAATCTAACAATTATGAAAAGCGTGCATCAGAAACTACAAATGTTGTCAGAGGGAGTGAAAAATACGTAGCAAAGAAAAAAAAGCCTGATTTTACATTAAGGTCTTTATATTTTTCAGAAAATATGTAGACTTGAAATATTGGAATAAAATTTCAGACATCGAATTGAGATTTCCCAGTCTTCGATAACAAACTGGAATTTTCGTTCTTGCAAAGAGGCTATAAATCAGAAGATAAGAACTGAACATGTTTCCCATTTAAACCCTCATACTTTTTAACTTCCCCATTTGTACCTAAAAATGTTGCTATAAATCTTAATTTTGACTTGACTTTGACTTCGACATGGATCAGTTTCTATAAAAGAAGATTTCTAATTGCTTTTATATTTAAACAACAAAAACACTTACGAACATTTCAAATTGTAAAGAATTTATATTATATGGTCGAAAGAGAATAGGAACATTATTGGAATACACCCATTCACACACGTTAAAGATTAATTACTAACAAATGTAGTTAATTAGATTGTTCAGAAGCTTGTTTGTCGATGGAAGATAGCGGTTTGTTTATTTGTAAAATCGTAGAACTCAATAACTATAAACATTAACGCGCCTATTTCGCCGGCTATTCCAAGCAACGGAATGAGCACTGCTATCAGCCTTTAAAATTTGTTAGCCAATCACCGCTCCGGTATGTAAACGTCATTTTCTCCCAGTAGAGATTTTCGCTTTATTTCAGCAACAAAATTTTCAAATTTAATGGAATTTTCAAAATTTGGAATTTCTGAACATTTTCATTTCTATTATTCCAAAAACTTTTCCGTTTATTTAAAGTCACTTATCCATATCTGGCGGAGATCCTGAGTAGTAGCCAACCTGCTTGCCGGCTCTCTAGCCAGTATCATCCATCATAAGAGGATTATATAGATGCTTAGCGTTGAAAAAATTCTCCTTAATGGAAGCGTTCGTATTCAATATTTATCGTTCAATGGACACATTTTTACGAAACTAAATTGGTATTAACTTTGAAAAAGATAATTACAATGGTTAGATACTCTCTGAAGGAAGTTTCACTTTGGATCGATATGTATTGCTTACAGTATGAGTGAACTTTATGGTTTGTGATTTTCGATATATTTTTTCATAATGATGTATTGATTAGCTGTTATTTGTTTCATCGTTTCATCAAAACATATTTTTAAAATTTTTCCTGTAATATATTTAGTATTTCTTTAATCGTTTGAACTTTTTAAGAACTTTTGACAGCTATTTTTCTTCAATATTGCTTCAGGAAACAGTTGCTGTGTTTATATGACACCGTCGTATTTAGTTAATGAAATTATTTTATGTGAGCATTAAATTTACCTTTTCTTATTCATGTTTTGACGTAGAATTTTATTCCTTTCATGGGTTTATTTGAAAAGCTTTGTTAAAATAATGAATGATGTTCGTTTAAAATAATTATGTTACGAGAGAAGTGAAATTAGTCGTTTTTCTGGTAAACACTATCATTCAATTCCTCGTAGATTTTTAGGATATTTTTCTTTGCGAAAGCGGTAAGTTTGCGTCAAAACATTAAATATTTCACAAGTTTTATCGTTAATTTCATGCAAAAAAAAATAACAGCATATGTGATTTATTGTAAAGTTGATTTGTTGACAGGGTTCGAAAATATCATGATATTTTTGAATCTATCAAAAATATCCCATATGTTGGTATATATCGGATATTTTGATCTGTATCCGATATTTTCAGTCAGCCCAAACTCAAGTCTTCAAAATAGTATATGCATCTTCAAAACACTCTTTATTTTCTTAATATTGTTTTCACAATATGTAGACGTAAAATTAAGGTTTCTTTTATTTTTTTATATCTAACATTTCATTTGTCATTTTAATCCATTTTAATGGAATTAATTTAGCATTAGCTGTTTTACTCAGTTTTCTTCTGTCTAGCTAGTCTAACACAGTTATAATATGATCGAGAAATAAAAAATATGTATTAGATGTTGCACAGTCATATGACATTTTCTTTTTTTCTGATTAACGTTTAATATTAAATTGAGCACTTTTTATTGGAATTAAAATTGTTGCATTACTAATAATTTTATGGGTATAAAAAAAAGAAATACTATATTTCTTTGTTACATTAATGAGTTATTAATACATCTTAAAAATATAGTACATACCTTTTTGGTTATTTTCAAAAATAAATGAACAATATTACTATGATTAATATAATTTTTATATTGAAAATATCGTGGTTGAAAAAATAAATATTGGAATTATCAAAATATCATGATATTTCCAAAATAAATAGAGGATATATATTGGTGAACCCTGTTTGTTGATGAAGAATGTTAAGGGTATGTGTGTGTTTAAAATTAAAAATATGTGAAGAATAACATAAGGAAAGCTCTGTGCAAGCTAAAAGTCTCCCAAAACTTTCTGAAAATGATAATTGTTTTTTGATATGTTCTTAAAACCTAGTGAGTGATAGAGCAAGAAACATGGCTGATAGCAGTCCAATTTTTTAATTTTTGCCACGCCTGGAATTTCAAGATTCCTGAACTACATTTCTTGTAACTCAAAAATCCTGACCAATTCTCAATTTGGCAGCATTTTTTTTATCCTGCAGAATTTTTAACAATCTTTTGACATTATTTTGAGGGCTAAGGAAATATTTTTTTGATAATTTTCCATTCACCACCACTTATTCCCAATCAGGCGCATTTTGCAGTAGATTGTCCAATTGTAGAGTCCCCACAACATGACACTTTTTTTTGCCGTAACTATTTCATTTACAGTTTGATTAGCAGAAAATTTTATTTTAAGTTAGTCCTACCAACACACAAACTCAAAATAAAATAATCTACCTATGAAAAAGAAAATTAAACAGTTATGGCAAAAAAGACATGATGTTGCAAACTACATTTGGATAAAATACTGTGAAATGACCCTTACCAGGGGTCTGGCCAGAGGATATTTGGGTCCGTTAACGAACCCTTCACAAAAATCCGATCAACCAAAACGGACCTTTCACAAAATCCTGATCAAACAAAACGGACCTTTCACAAAATCCCGATCAAACAAAACGGACCCTTCACAAAATTGTGATAAACAAGATCGGATCTGTCACAAATTGTTCATTGAAAGAGCAAATCTGAAAGTAAAATAACGCATATTTCTGTGTATAAACCGATAATTTTTGGAACCTTTTTTTAATTTAAATTAGAGGGATCAGCTTATACAAAATCGGCTAATTTTGAAAACAAAAAAAAAAAAAAAAAAAAGAAAGAAAAAAGAAAAAATCAGCACTCTTGCGATGCTCCTGCAAGTGATAAATAATTGTTACTGCCAAATAAATATAATGGTTGTTTGTTTTATCACAGCTAATTAGCAGCAGTGTTGTTGTAAACTTTTCTGAAAAGGCATTGGTAAGCACTTTTCTCCCCTCATGATTTAATAAACAATAATAATATATATCTGCGAAATGAACTTAGAACTGCAAAGGGGATAGTAAGGGTGAGGAAAAAATATGATCGCTTCAGATAGGGTTACCAACTCCAAAATTATCACTACTTAGCGGGGGGGGGGGGGGGGCGTTGAACCTTTATAATGACTTGATTAGAAAATATTCTCATCATTTTGTCGGCTTGTCAATATTTGCGTTTTTACGGTGTGGTGGGATGTTTAATTGTTATTTTGGGAGAAAATTATATGGGTTTTGATTTTTCGATGCTAACAAGGATGATTAACTTTAAATAAACTCTTTTAATTACCATTTTTTTTTCTTTAGATGTCTACATTTTGAAAAATGCAATCTTTTAACATCCGATATGAGAACCATATTTTGTTCTTTTTTCAAGCTAACTTCGCTTTATTAGCATTCAAATAAATAAAAAGTCTCTTTATTTCGTTAGAACTCTCAACTCAAGTTTTTAAAGCAAAATTCCATTTTCTGTTATGAGTCAAAAATTAAAATGCTGAATAGATGGTTTATTTTATTTTATTATTATTTTTTTTTTTTGGGGGGGGGGGGTCAACTGTGTCCACAGATATTAATGATATGTTATCATAGGACTCTAAAATGCAATTTAAAAATAATTTTATCAAAAATATTTCTTTTACAAGCCGTTTTTATACTTTTGATGCCTTCACTTTGAGAATTGCGATCTCTTTGCATCCGCTATGGGAATCCGATTTTTCGAATTTTTGATGATTATTACGCTTTGTTAAGAGGTAAACAATTGAAATATCTTTTTATTTTTGTTAAAATGACGGAATTTATAAGTTTTAAACGAAATTCTGTGCTTTTTAAGAGTGTCTTGGGTCAAAAAGTTGAATGCTAAACCCTATTCTGAATTTTGTTTTATTTATTTATATTTTTGTTGCAATTATTTTAAATATTGTACAGAAATATATCTAGTATAATTTAACATAATGCAGAATGGTAGATAAATATTGATACTTGACAGAGCAATGCCCCCCCCCCCCCCCCCCGCCGAATATCAGAAAAAAAATCCAGAATTATTTTCTCGTCATAGAAGAGGAAAACACTCAACTTTATGTTTAATTGATGCAGTTTGTGCCATCTCTAAATTCTAAAATTTCGTTTTAACAAAAAAAATTTTTTTTTTTTTTTTTTTTTTTTTTTTTTGCGAAATTTTTTGATTTTTCACAAAAAACAGACCCTGTGAAAAATCCTGGACAGACCCCTGCTTCCATTAAATTTACAATTTTATTAAGAGTTGGACGGTAGTGAATGTCTAGTGGTGCCTTGGTTTAGCATTTTATTTCTTCAAGCATAAAATCTGTAGAGAGAGGGTATATTTATACTTTAGTTTTGAGACTAATCTAATGTGAGTTCACCTTAAAACTTTCAAAATGGTGCTTTTTGATTAAATGCCTAAATCATGCATTCAGAGAAGGAGAGTTGTGGTTTCGAACCACAATGCTAGTACTAATATCAGTGTTAAAAATATAGTCGACTCAAGATTAACTGCCTTATTTCGAACCAGAGTAATTCAGTTAAGCAAAACTCGATCAAAATGGAGCAAGAAAAAAAAAAAGTATACTACAGTGAAATTCCATTACAATTTTGCTGTAATTTACAACAAACTTTAAGGGACTGCACATTTTGTTTGTTGTAGCAGGAATTGCATGACAATGGAATTCAAGCAATGTAATAGAAATTAAATCGGGATAGAAAATTTATTTCATTCAAAAGGATTTGTTATGGAATTTCACTGTCTTAGTGTTGAAAAGCGCACCTTAAAATTGTATTAAGCAATTCAATAAGTTTAAGTTGCATTAAACAGCTAAAGAATAAATTATGAAAGCATTTATTATGTTACCTACTAAATTAAATTAAAAAGCTTTTTGTATACTATTAGGAAGAATGTACTTCAAAATTGTTTGAACTTTGACAACTTGCTGCTTGCTGCATAATTTTACCATTTTTAATAGCATTTTCATCAATAGGAAGCTGATGCTTATTGTGCCATATCACATCTGCCATTTCCTATGCATTTGCTTCTTCTGTAGGATGTGATATGACGGGAGGTCACATTGCAAACCCCACCCTCTTGTCTCTATAATTAATCTGAACTCTAGTCAATCTGTTTATATTGGAATCTTTTTCATTATTATTTTTTAATTGCCAGCAAAGTATAATACCACTACACTAAAGCCTTTTTTTTTAATTTTTATGTTATAATAAAAAAGCATTTTATGATTTTGTTTTAACATGCTTTTCGGTTTTCAGAAAACAACTGATCAAGACCAAAACTTTTGCATTTTTACCCACATTTAGAATTTTAGGCCCCAAATTTTGTCCTAAAGTTTTGGGTCATATTGAAGCTTCTCTTTCCTGACTCCTTGTTATCCTAGAAACCTCATTGTCCCAAATTATAAACTAAAAGTAAATTTCAATAGAATGTATTTTGTCTAAATAAAGAATAATTTTCTTCTGAATATTTTACAAAACCTTTTCAATTTGCTATCGGCAGTGGGTGTTGTGGTTCTAAATTTATTTATTTTTTTCTGTTCCAATACCTGTAACTGTATTTGATTCAGTAAACATGATACCTAGATTGTTTATTTTGATGCCTAGAAACTCATACTAGGTGTTATGTGACCCCTAGTTTTAAATTCCTATTCCTAACACTGCCAGGGGCATCCTGATGGGAGGCCACTATGGTCTCGCAAACATTTCCTTCTTTGGCAAATTTTGACAACTTGGCAAAATTATCATCATTTGACAAAATTTGGAGTTTTTTTTGGCAAATTAAGAATTTCTCCCCTTCCAAAAATTGATGTTTGTGGTGCCCCTGTACACTGCCCAAGATGGCAGATTATATATACCATATAACTTTGATTTAACAATACCTGGTTTAAAGATTTCCTAAATTTAATGATAAGTTTTACTGATCCATTTTTGGCTGTATTGAATGTCTATGTTCCTCGATTTAACGATTTCTTTGATTTAGTGATAAATTTTTCCTGTCTCTTGTATGACAATCGTTAAATCGGAATTATACTGTATATTCATTTATTGCAGGAGTGAAATTGTAAGTTTCCCAATCTCAATACTAAAACAAAAGTATGAAATGATTTAATCTTGAGGGTTTTTTTTTATTTTTTGAGTTGAGAATTTTTTAAAAATAATTTGATCTTTCTAGTCGTAGTAAATATGTTTTTTTTTTTTTCTGTATGAAGGATGAGCAGTATCAGCATGATCTTGTGTCCAATAATGCTTTGTAGTTTTTTTTCTGGAGTGAGAAGGGTGGAAGCTGCTTTAATTCATCTGCAGAAGTTTTCTGGGAACTTTGCTCAATGAATTTTCATGGTACGTGTATGTTTTTTTTTTTTCAAAAACAGAAAAATATTTTTGAAATGTTTTGCTTGTGTGTGTAAGTGTTCAAGCTGAAATGTGGTCACATTTATTATTTGTTGAAATTTATTTTCAGAGTTACTATTTAAATATACATTTTTCTTATACTTACATGCCGACTTCTCTAATTGTCTAATGAGTTTCATGTTAATAATTTAAAGTTTTTAAAAGTTAAAACTTTAACCAAGTGATCATTGATTAAGTTCACCCTCAACTTCTACAACTACCTAAGTATTTTTTATAAAAAAAAAAAAAAAAAAACAATCTTGCAAGTTATTTGTCTCAACTCCTGCTGAAAAGGGAAAAAAAAATGTTTATTTCAATTTTTGCAAAGCTTTTAGCATTTTATTAATGCCTTTCTTCTTTTTAATATGAAGATTGCATTCAAAACAGTTTTTTGCTGTTTCAATTATTCTCAACTTTATCTAACTAAAATCTCTTCCTCAATTGAAAATAATGAGCATACTTCATCATTTTTTTCCTTTTTCTTTTCATTAACATTGCAATTAGGTAATAAAAAATAATCTGTAGTTATTTTCATAATGTTGAAATTCATCTTAATGAAAAAATCATGTTTTAAAAGAAAAATTAAACAGCAATTAAATTAACCAAGTCATTTATTTTCAGAGTTTGATTTATTAAATTTTTTTTAAAAAATCAAAAAGTGGTCATGGTGTATAAAAAAACCTGTACATTTTTATTTTGTTCTAAATTGTAATTTTGACATGCAAGAATGAAAATCTGTTAACTCACAAAAAGAGAGATCCATGTAGTAATGCCTGTTGAAATTAAGATAGTAAAATGCAGTGTAGTTAAATTTAGAGATACATTTTAAAAATGCAAAATTAATTTATAAAAATAAAATCAACGGAATTTAATTAATGATTTTTTTTAAAACATCCCCTGATTCAATTCAATTGATTTAAATCAATGATTTTTTTAAGCACTTTTATTATACTTAGCCTGATTGTCACGGAGTAATCTGAGGCTTGCTTTCGCTTATATCTCAGCAACTAGACCAATTAGAGACTTCGGGATTTCACTAAATGATTTGCTTAATCTTAAGGTACAACTTAACGCTGAAAAATTACAATTCTAAAATAAAATTATTATTTCAGTTAGGATGGAAAACAGCATATTTCATGTAATTTCCCAATTAAATGTTTAAATATAAAACCCATTGTTAGGAATTTTGTTGCCTTGCAACAGTAATGTTAAAAGCAATCATGATGAAAATTTTGAATCAAGGCTTCTCTGAAGCAAGCATGAAATCAGCAAGCATAAATCCTAGAGAGGAACAAGGATAAAATTTTAGTGCCAACTGCTAAGAGTTTTAGATACATATATAGTTTTTTTTTCCTTTTTATTACCAAGCATTTATGTATGGAAAAATAAGGTGAAGTTTCATGACGGTAAAATTATTCTATTTCTGAAATACATTTATGCAAAAAAAGAATAAAATAACAGAATTTTTTAAAAATACTAAGCACTTTTCATAATGCACTCAAAATGACAAAATAACTTTTCTGGATCAGAAAGGACAATTTGAGAATTCCTGTAGTTTTCGAAAATTACAAGAAAATGACACCACACACGAAGAAAAGTGCAGTTCTAGTCATTTCAAACCAAACTTTCCCAATAAGAAAAATATGCATGTTTCAACACTCAAAGTTGTGATTGAAAACTAGATAATAATAAGAAATTCTCTTCATGACTTGAGCCGAACTTTTCTTTGTTTGTAGTGTCATTTTCTTGGATTTTTCGAAAACTACAGGAATTCTTAAATTGTACTTTCTGACCAGCCAAGTTATTTTGTCCTTTTGAGTGTATTATGAAAAGTGCTCAGTATTTTTTAAAAAATGCTGTTATTTAAAAATCACTTGACTTAAATCATGATTTTAATCATGATTTAAATCAAGCTGATTTAAATCAACAAACCCTGCCTATTTTCTCCTTATGTCTCCACTTAAAAGAAAAAAAAACTTTGTTCTTGTTAAATATGTTTATCTCTTCTCACTTTATTTCCATCCCACTTTTCCAAAAGGTGGTGGAAGAAGTTTGAGTGATGGCTGATTTTTAAAAATAGTCACGCTATATTTAAACCTTATCCCCAAGTGTTTTGTTAAGTGTTGCTTGCCGTGTAAAAGATCATTTTTGACATTGACTGAGCTGTTCTTAGCTGTATTAGGTGCTTAGAGCTTTGTTCCTCAGCTGTAAGTTCTCAAATGTACATTGTATTGAATCATGTTGCATTGAACTTAGTTATTCTCATTTGGTTATCTTCTTTTGTTTTTTTTTTCCTTCTATCAATTGAGGGTAAAGATGTTATTTATTTTTGCATCTAATTCAAAATAATTTCTGGCTGGTTGTGATTCATTTTGTTGCTCAATTTCATTTTAAAATTCCTTCTTTTAAGTTTTGCTTGCCATGTAAAAGATCATTTGTAACATTGACTGAGCTGTTCTCAGCTTTATTAGGTGCTTAGAGCTTTGTCCCTCAGCAGTAAGTTCTCAAATGTATATTGTATTGAATTATGTTGCATTTAACTTATTCATTTGGATATTTTCTTTTTTTTTCATATCAATTTAAGGTAAATATGTTATTTATTTTGCTTCTAATTCAAAATAGTTTCTGGTTGGTTGCGATTCATTTTGTTGCTCAATTTCATTTTAAATTTCCTTTTGTTAAGTTTTGCTTGTTGACACTTGATTGAGCTAATTTCAGGCTTTGCTGATGCCACTTTATTAGTTGCTTAGAACCATTTGCTTAACTGCAACTTTTTGAGTATAGAATGTTCAACTTGTGCAGCATTGAATTTGAATTTAAATGTGCATCAGGATGCGAAAATGGTATTGTATCCGACATGACCAAAGCATGTAAAAATACAAATCAGGCTTGTATGTTTCCTTTTGCTTGCCCAATTGGACATGTAAATAATTAATCTAAAAGCACTTTTCCAAAAAATAAATATGGTTTACTTCCTTGAAAGCATCACAATCCTACTATAATAGATGTAAACAATGATCTTTTCACCTTATAAATTTTCTTTTTGTTCCGTATATGTATTTACCATTCATAAACAATTTTACCAATACAATTAGTTGATCGATGAAGCCTTCAGAACTAAAGTGAATCAAGCTCAAAACTTTTTCCAATTTAAAATTGAACTGCCACCTAAATTTTTGTTTTTGAAGTTCAAAAGAGAAATTTGTATTTTACATTTAGTATTTTTGTCTTGCTACTATACAGAGATATGAAGTGACACTATTGTTTGAAAACTTTAGCAACAAATTTGGTGCCCTGTGCACCTGTCTTAATCTGGTCCTGGGTTGACAGCCTAAGATCCAGGTCTGTCATTTAGGCAATTGCCCCCCTCCCCCTTTCCTATTTTGGGAAATGAATATACTGTCAGCCCCGCTTAATCGGGTAACGGATAAATGAATGCCCCGCTTATACCAATAAAACCTCCTGGACCCGAATATTTCTCCATAGAGGCAATGTTAAAGATCCCCGCTTAATTGAATAATTTCCCTGGATAATCAAGTAATATTGATCAGCTTTCGCAAACATTTTGCTGACAAAAATTTAAAATAAATTAGAAATGAATTAAGTGAGCACAATTACTGACGTTAAAATATAAAGTAATATTTATCGCTGACAACGGGCATTTCTTAACCTTGTCAGCAATGGAATATAAACAACATTCATATTCCGTCAAAACGTTTTCACTATTCTAGCAAATTCCTTTTGTCTTTGTCAATCCAAAAAAAAAAAGTAGTGCAGTTGATAACTAAATTAAATAACACAAAGAAATGTACACATTTTACACGATGATAAACTGATAAGTATTAAATGTAAGATAACATACTGAATCTTACTCATCAAGATAACTTGCTGAGACGAGGAGGAGAAAAAGGAATTCAGAAAAGTATATCCCAAAGACCTTGAGCAAGAAATCCCCTATAATAGAATTTTCAAAAAATAACGTCTCTGAAAAAAGTTACATTTTATAATTTTGTAGCATACTTATGACATAGTATATGCTAATTGTTTAACTATTTTGTTGTTTATTTAGCTTATTTCAAAAACTTTTGACAATAACATTAAATATTTCCGTTATATAGCAATTGATTTATTATTATCATGTTTTACGACAAATGCTGTCAATTTAGAAAGGTAAATAAAATTTCCCCGCTCAATCAAATACCACGCTTTATCAAGTAATATTTCTTGAAACCCGCGATATTCGATTAAGCGGGGCTGGCAGTAGTTGCATACAAGTAGGCTTGGTTTTTTGCTGTTTCTCAGTGTAATTTACTTTGAGTATTTGCTCCCCAGCACCATAGGAAAATTTAAAAATGACAGGCCTACCAAGATCCGTAATCTGGATGAAATCTACGTAAAAGTAGGATTCTTTTTAGATTTTTAGGACATTTTAAGGAAACCTCCCTGAGTTTTAGAGCAACAGTTTCATATAAAATTGGTACATATTACCTTTTGTTGAAGAAGTTCCATCCCAATCTTTCGATTCATCATAAAAGAAATATAATTTGTTGCATAGTAAACTTCTTATGGTTTTTAATGGTGTTTCTCTTTTTTAAGGACTCCTCAAATGTGCATGCCAGAAGCAGACGATACACAGCTGATATTGATGACAAGTTTCGTCCCAGAACAGTTACCCTGGTGAAGGATAAAAGTGGGTTTGGCTTTACCCTCAGACATTTCATTGTCTATCCTCCTACTAGTTTTTCCTCCAAAGTTAGTATTTATCCTATTGTTGAATTAATATTGTTGTTCTAAAACCCACAAAGAATAATACCCTGTTTGTATGTACGTATGCATGTATGTCGGGGTGCAGCACAGGGTTGAAGGTAAGGGGTAAACCTAGCAGTCTTCACAGGCCACACGACAACTAAATAGAAAAAAGGATGACTAAAATATTCTCTGTTAATCTCCACCTATATCAGGAATGGGACTCTTCTGCAGATAACTTTTTTATTTATTTATTTTTTTGGAAGAGAATTTTCCATCTGAAATGTGCAATCTTGTTGCATTCCCAAAAGAAACCTCCCTAACGATTATGCCCCCCCCCCCCTTTTCACCTGAAAAAATTTTGGATCATCTTTATTTGCCACTCCTTCCGAAATAAAAAGGATTACACTTTCTGCTTTACTTGAAAAGCATTTACAGAGGTTTAGTTTCTCCCTACATGTGCAGGTTTTCTTTTCTAAAAAAAAAAAAGAAAAGAAAACAATCATTTAAACAAAAAAGAAAAAAATGGTTTCCATGGTTTATTCTTTCCAATTGTCTAGATTCCTTTTGATGCAAGGGCGCCTTTTTTTTTCATATGTATTACAAAATAAAATTTATATGATTGTACTGCTTTTTATTCATTTTGGAAGGAGCATTTTTGTTCTGACTTGTAAAAATGAACAATCTTCAACACGACGCCCTTTTGAAAATGTGGCGCCATTTTGGAAATGCGTTGCTTGAAAGTAGCATGAAACTTAAAAATAACCTTTTTTAAAGGAGAATTAAAGCAATTGAACGAATTTACGGTCATCAGAAATGTATATTTTGCAAAATCAAATAAGAGATTTGTCTGTGTTTACGTTCACGAACTTTGTAAAGCTTAGTTTTAGAAATTACGATCTTCGAAACGAATTTGCGGCCGTGATTGCAATTTTTGCTTCTAATCTGAAACAAGAACTTTACGATTTTGCTTCTTTTACTGCAACCTTATTACATTCAGTACATGATGAATTTTCAAGTAATAAATTATAGGAGTTTTGCCAACTTAAAGTGCAAAATCCTTTCTTTCGAAAAAAAATGGCACTGACATGCAATTTATTACTACTAGAAAATTATGACAGGTTTTTATTAATCTCTCACTCTTCATTTATATTGACTCTCTTTTACTTATTTCTGTTCTGTACTCTAAAAATTAATACTACTAAAAACAATTATTTTGGCTAATTTTTCAAAAAAAAAAAATCTCCATTATACCCCTTTACCTTTCTGAAATAATCAAGTTTTGTTTTGAAAATAGGAGGAGGGGGGGTACTTTTGGGATTTTACGGTATGTTTAGTTTCATTAAAAACTTAGTCAGAATTTTTTTTCATGAAATTTCAGGTACAAGTTTTGCAGTGTCATTACACTCAAACCAACTTATTTATGTATTTTTTTGCATTTGGTAAACCAGGGCTGAATTAGTTCTGATTTTACTACCATTAATTGGTACTTTTACGAAATTCTTGTTAGGAAAATCGACACATCCATAAAAATGCAATAAAATCGGCACATTCGCAATCCTTTTTTAAAAAATTTTTTAAGTTGCTGTTATTACAAAAATTCGCGTTTTTCAATAGGTATTTATTACTGTTACTGCTTGCGGTAATATGTGCTCATGAAATTGAATTTCGAAGTAATAGTTAATTTGATTGGCATACATTTATGACTTTTTCGTTTTAATTTAACTTATTTTTATCCTATACATATGAAATTTTTCAATTTTTGGCTGTTAATTTGCACTTTTTCAAGACTGCTTCTGAAGTTAGTCTCTTTCATAAAATCTGCTGATTGCACCTTTTAATAGTTTCCAAAAGCAATGAAAAATAATAGTTATTATAAAATTAAGTTGTAAATAAGGTTAACAAACTAATTTCAAAGCTAGACTGAAAATTTAAATTAAAAATACAAAAAAAATAGGCAATGAACTGCTTTATATGAGTAGTTTTTGTAACACTGCCTATATTTCTTCTCTCAATTTTTAATTTAAATTTTATGATCTTCTTTAGCATTCATTAAAATCAACTGCAATTTTGAATGTTGTAATCAAGAAATCACATACTTATTTACTCTTCTTTGTACAAGCTAAATTTATAGAAATAGTCTTTTGATTTGAAGAACATTTTTTTAATTATATATTTTCCTTTTGGGAAACTTTTCGTGTCATTTTTTTAGATTTCCTTTTTTCTTTTTTTTTTTTTAATTTGACTTCTGGTCAAATAAATCCCTGCTAAGTACAGAGGGTATTAAGTAATTAGCAAAATATTTTCCATCAAAAATTAAGATGCAGCACTTACGAATTAATTTTGAATTGATTAATGCATTATTAACTTCAACAAATTTTAAAAACATATCATTCAGCACCTACAGTTGAAAAAAGGAGGGGGGTACTAATTCAAAAATAGTGGCTACTAATGAAACTGTTAATACAGGGCACTGGCAACTAAAAAAAATTTCCAAGTTTTGCCCTGTAGTTGGTGTCAACTCCTTCCCCTACCCTACCTCATTTCTTTTTTTCAAACATATTGTCAATCTTAGTATAGTAGTTTACGTTCATCACCCTCGCACTTTTTTCATCATTAAAGATTGCCTGAACTTTTTTAAGATTTTAATTTGAAAAAAGAGTTTGGGAAGATCACCCAACGATAGCTTAAAACTGCATTTTTTAGACTTCGGTTTTGAAAAATTACCAGAGGAAAACCCATAAACACGCTCCCTCTTTCTTGTATCTAAAAACAAGGTCTAAATTAGCATCATTATAAGATTCCAACTTAGAAATTTTTTCTTGGAAGTGAACCCGCTTCTCCCTAACGTAAGTAAAAATATGTAAAAAGACGTTTTTAAACTTCCGATGGGGAACCAAATTTGGAAGTAGTACTCTGCATTTTCCTTTGAAGTTGCCGAAGAAAGTCTAAAATTGGTGTTTTAGGGCTTTATCAGTTCCAAAAGATTTACCAGGGAGAACCTCTAAAATCATTCTTTCCTCATTAAGTTATTCCAAGATATCTTGAAATAGCGTTTTTAAAACGATTCAACTCTGCAAAATTTTCAGGAGAGATCCCTGGAACGTCTTGCCCTCAGTTTGCTAAAGATGTCCTAAATTTGCTTTTTAAGACGCCAGTTGCAGGATTATTTTCGGGAAGTTATTTTTACATTACCAAAGAGGTTTCTTTTGATACTTAGGTTCGAAATTTTTTTGGGGATAAGTTTCTAAAGCCCTCAAATCACACAAAGATAGCCAAAAATGTCTTCGGCTTCCAAAAATTTCTTGCTCCCGCACTTTTTGTTCCCAAGCGCTACCTCTGTGCTGATTCAATGAATGTCTTTATGGTTCCGTACCAGCGTATCATTTCAAGCCCTGCACAGTATTTCTTCTTTTTTTAAACTATACATTTTACTCGTGTTTAGTTATTTTAGTCATTACATCATTAGAACAGCTGGATTTCTCGTTCCTAAAGACACATATTGAGCGCTAAGCTTATGTGGATGGCACAGTATTAATCAAACTTTATTTAGTAAAGGTAATGAAAATGTGTAGTGAGAAGTGTTTTTTTTTTTTTTTTTGATGAATGTTAAAAAAAGCCGTTTTGCTTTTTTCAATTATAATCAAATGTTCATTTGTTAGATGAACTCAGTAACACAATCCAAAGAAATTGTTCATGACACTTTAGTAATATCAAGGTTGCCAACTGCTCCACATTTTTCGGAGTTGCTCCGCAAAAATAGCAAAACTCTGCGGCTCCGCAAAAAAATTATTTTGCTTCGCATTTCCCGGATGAACTTTTTCAAACTTATATTTTGCTATTATGTCAAACATGTAAATATAGAAAATTAAAGATGCTTATACTCAAAGATTGAAATGGTGTTTTAGGCTGTTTTATTAATTTAAAAATAATTAATAATGCTGAAAATGATTATTAAAGCTCTGAAACAATTTTAGATAAGTGGTTTTGGTTATTTTTATTGATTTTGATACAAAATACCGAACTGCTCTGCAAAATTTCAAATTGCTCCTCAAAATCACCACAGATGCTCCTCGAATCGTTCCTCCAAGGTTGGCAACCCTGTAATATCCATTATTTTGATGTTGCAGCCCATGTAAAATAATAGTTGTGTGTATATGGCTGTTTAAAAGTTGTAAATTTGGCTTAGAGTATTAGTCTTTGAGCATTAGTTATATGTTTTTCTCTTTGATTTCTAATGGTGCACAAGCTAGTTAAAGAAAAATTCGAAAAGAGTTGAATTTTAGAATTAATTTTGCTCAAACTGGGCCATTAGGTGTTTTTTAGCGCTTTTGTAAATTATTCATAATAAGTTAAGTTATGTTGTTTGTATAAATAATAATCATTCATTGCATTAAACTTTAAGCAATCGATTTACGATATCATGCAATATTGCGATCAAAATAAATCCAATCAATTAAACAGCAGTGAACAAAAAATATATTTCTATTTTATAATTATTAATTTAACAATTATGACAGAGTGAGCATAAGAAATAGCTCATGGGGGGGGGAACTATTCATGTAAGAGTCTTGAAAAAGAAATAAAATAGAAATACTTATTGTTATATATTGTAAAAAAGATCTTTAGTTTCTACGTGTTTTGTATTCCTCTATTCAATCAACTGAAGTTTATGTAACAAATATCATGTAAAATTTAATATTGCAATTTATGTAGCTTAACCTGTGTCACTTTCAAATTTGTAAAGGAAAAACTTTGATTTTGATTGCATATTTAACCATTATTGCAAACATGGTTCTCAAAAGCAATTTATAGTTTAAATTTCAAATGTTTGGTTTTTTGGAGTTTTATTCATTTCTAACACATTGAAAAATGAGAAAAATTTCTTCATTAATGAAAATATCAAATGTGTCTGTCAACTTATATTAATATCACAAAATATTCTAGGGAAAACAAGAGAGCAATGAAGATCCATCTATTTCGTGTAAGTTATTTTTTATTTATTATCATTTATTTATTTATTCTAATTTAAATCACAGGGTAACTTTTATTCATGGTAGCTTTGACTCACAATTTCTCTATTTTAAACTGCCCCTCTAAAATTTTATTAATTCGAATATATTTGTGGGTGTAGATTAACAGGAACACTCCTAAAATGTTATATGAATATCCAAAACTGTAAAATGGTAATTATTAAATATCTTCAACCATGGTATTCTGTCATTCAGGATAACTGAGCCACTTCAGAAATGTGATGCAAAATGAATTATTTTTTTTAAAAATTGATCAACTTTATGCAGCAAAACAAATATTATAAATGTTGAAAAAACCCATTTTATACATTATCCCTGTTTGTACTTCACAAGCATCATGTGATTTCTTTCTTATAATATTGCATTGAACATTACAGTGTAGCAAGAGCAATTCCAACAACTTCAATCAAAAATGGCTTCCAAACACTTTTTTTTCAGAATGATTGAATGGTGCAATTTGTGTATTTGGCCTTCTAATTCCCCCCCCCCCCCCCCTCAAAGTTAAATACAGTAACCCTTCATTACATTGCGCGCTAATCCCACCCAATCATCGACATGGGAGGTACGAGGCTCCGCCTCAGGTACTCCCGAGGAACGTAAACTAGATATTCGTCTCATTATAGTTCGCTCAAAAGTATTGCGTGTTCCCCCCCCCCCAAATATATATATATATATATATATATATATATATATATATATATATATATATATATATATATATATGAGGGAAGAAAAGTTACATGAAATATCACCAAAAACAAAATGTTACATTCCTCAGAAAAAGTATTTTTCTATTTTTTTAATCAATGAACAAAACTAAAATATTTTTCAGACATTTAATTCATTGCAATTGAATTGCAACTTTAGATTTATATTCTACTATAAAACAATAAAACAGTGTTCTTTTTTTTTTGCTTCAGTTTAAAAGAGAAATTGGAAGAATTTTTTTTTTCTTTTTTTATTAAGAAAACTTTTCTAATGTGATATTAAACTAATATTTTTAAAGGCACGTGTCTATAAATTTTAAGTTAATTAGATTATTACTTTTTATGAGCTTGGTTATATCGCGTTTTTGCATGTATCTCGCTTTCTCCCATCAAGCATGATATAACAAGGGATTATTGTATACTAAAAAATTTGAAACGACTGAAAGTTATCAGCAAAGCTCAAAGTAACTTCAAATGACTATAAAAGCCGTAGCCAGGTTTTATTTTTCTTTGTTAAATCTACCCTTGGGGCTTTTTCGGCTCGCACTTTGTGGATCATTTTGGTGTGGAATAAAAGTTATTTAGTCAAATTTTCAGGTCTTTATCTCAAACAACCTTCAAGTTTCCCAAAAGATACCTGTTTTTTCTATTTTAATTTTTTTTCATAGTGATATTCAAATTAATGAATGATAATTTTTTCTCTTATTTTCTTAGGAATAAAATACATGAAAAAATATTATAATCATAATTTTTTAACGAAATGCCGATTTTTGGCCATGGAAATAAGATTTAAATTTGTTTTTCATTGCCTTTCCGAAAAGTATCTCTCACCAAATTTTATCAGAAAATGTTTTTTATACTCTCTACACTCAGGAATTTCTTTGATTTGTTTGAAATGGTAGAACAATACAAAAAAAAAAAAAAAATAAAAACTGATTTTTTTTTTTAATCATTTTGCGTTTAAATAAATTTAAACATTTTTTATTGCCAAAAAATTCACTTGAACTAAGTAAAAAATTGTCTGCTAAGTGAAAACAAAATTAAAAAAAGTACTTCAAAAATACTATCTTACCAGAAAAAGAAGTATTCTCTATAATTTTATTTTCATGATGCAATTTGGATCTTTAAATTACAAGCTTACATATTTTCTATCTTTGTTGCATTTATTACATTTCTCATCTTAAATTAGTAAGTACCTGAGCAATTAATTAATAATTGCATTTCTTGAGAAAGCAAATTAAATGTTTGTTTTTGTTTAAATTGGATTGAATGAAGTTTCTTTTCTAATAAAGATATAATTTAAAATAAAAATTCATTTCTGCATTTATTAAAGTACTAGCTGCGTGCCCGGCGTTGCACGGGCTACTTAAAAAATGAAAGAGATGTCCAATTGATGTTTTTGTATTACTCTGACATCAGTTTCTAAAGCGCTAAGGAGTAAATAAATACGCGTAATGCAAGGTTTGCAAAACACCAGTTGAGCATATTTTTGGCAAAAATCTCTTTAAAGTTAACAATCTTAATTTAACATGTTCTTTTAACGATACAAACTGTATTTCAAAAATAGAAACAGGAAGGAAAAAGAGAGTTATTACAATTCGAAAACTCACCCATGTAACGGGAAAAGGTCCAACAAAATAAACATAATTAGTCACATCTCCTAAATGTACCAAAATATGAAGCCGGCGAATGATAAACTTACACTACAATCAATAAAGATAGCTAAAGAAACAACTTTCCTATGCTGAAAAAAGTTAAGAACGTTGAATGTAAAAATTTAAAAAAAGACAGACGATAAAACAAAGGCTATGTCCGAATAGGGCAACCAATTTTAAACTAATTTAAAATGAAATTCTAGATGGAAACGTTGTTTTAAGATTTGGACAGCAGCCAGAAAATCTCTTTTAAAAGAATTATTAGAATTTTACTTGCTCAGCAATATGCAAAATGGCAACAGGAAAGAAATAAAAATTCCTGAATAACGTTATGTTAATTAACGTTTTAATTAATATCTCCACTAATTAAAGTCGCACAATTATGAGATTGGTCCTATTGTTTTCTTTGGAAAATTTCGAATTGATCGGTATCTCGTTTGACTCTCGATTCGCAGCGGTTCTCGAGAAGATAGATCTTCAGACAGACAGACAGACGCGAACAGATTTTAATATTATAGTGGATTGTGTAGTGGATATGAGAGAACATTATAGACTTTAAATCATTTTCTGTGACTTTATGCTTTGTATCATTATTTAATAACTTGAAATTAGCCTTTTGAAATGATTTTTTCCCTCTTGTACAGTGGCACAATGGAAATCCGATTACAAGAACAAACCCATGGACACCATATTTATCCGTGAAGTGAAGGAAGGAAGTCCTGCCCATCATGCTGGTTTAAATAAAGGAGATCGAATAATTGCCATCAACAACTATCCACTCTCTGGAAAATCATACTCTGACATCATTCATTTAATACTCAGAAGGTATTGCTTTATCTTATCCATGCCTTGTGCGTAGAAATGATTGAATTACCTTTTAATGTGTGTATATATTAGGGCTGGGCTATGTAGAAAATTTCTACATTGTGATGCATCGCCAGCCTTACATCGTGATGTAGCTCAATCAGTTTGAATTTGAAAAATAATATTGCTACATAATCACTCATTGTTATTATTAAAAGAAAAAGAAATGAGTTTTTTTTTTTTAATTGAAGACGTATATTGAAAAATGAAATAATGTAAAAATATTTTTTTAAATATTTTTATGAATCAAAATGAAAAGTATTTATAGTAGCAAAAATTAATCTGGATATTAAAAATTTTGGTTGGCTCAAAGATCCGTTTAGAGTTTCGAAAATCCGAGGTAATTGGGGCTCATGCCACCTTGGATTACTGAAAACTCGGATTATTCAGAAAACTGTTCCAGATTAATTTTTTGCTCTTTTCCAATGGCATAAGGCAGCGGTTCCCAACCCATGGGCCGCGGCCCACAAGTGGGCCGCGAACAGCGTGTTACTGGGCCGTGGACACTGGTTGGGAATCTGAATCAAGATAAAACTTGTAGTCTTAATTTCCGTTTTTCGTGAAAATTCACTTATTAGATATACTATCACTCAAAAACTCTCCTGACTCATCGCCAATGAGGAACTTTAGGATTAAGATTTCTTATATTTCTTAGGAACTTTCCCCTATAATTGAAGAGATGAAACCTAATAAATCAGAAACTTCTTTAATGAAAATTGCCAAAGAAGCTAGTATTAGATTCAAGCTTCAAGTTAAAAATGATCCTCTTTTGCTGAACTCTGGCAAAAATGAATTGAGGCACTTGAGGGGTTTTTCGACAACCTACCTATTTGAATGAGACTTTTCATTGCAGTTTAAAAAAAAAAAAAATATAGAAATGCATTGAATGTTGCGAATTATTTGAGACTAAAATCATCCAGTTTCAATCCAGATATCAACTCCATTGTAGAGGAAAGACAATGCCAAAAATCCCATGGAGCTTTAACTTTGAGGACTTGTTTTTGAGTTTCCTTACAGCTATGCCAGCTAAGTGAATGCAATAAAGTTATTTTCTTCCTTGAAAAATATTTTGAAAATTGTTTTTGTGCAGTGTATTTATATATGTAATGCAATATAAGGGGAAAAAGGGATTAACATCTCCAGAACTCTTGTTTTTAACGCACTTTCAGTCCTAATACGGTATATTATTCACACTTAAGTACAGTTATGAACAGGCACCCTCCAGATAGTAAATTTTGGCTGTGCAAGTAATGTATAGTAGTTTGTGGACCTTAACCGTGTTTTCTACAAAACTGGTGGGCCGCACAATCAAAAAGTTTGGGAACCGCTGGCATAAGGTATAGCCCCTTTTACTTCCTTATACAAAGAAAAGAAGTATTGCAGTCTAAAAAAATTATTACTGAAATTTCAACATAAATTTTGGTTTTAATTACCTCTAAAGGGGTTTTGACTTTTCTTACGAGACCTGTACATATTTATGAGTGCAAATTTGTAAGTTTGTTATGGAAGGTTTTTTTCATATATAGGACTCCTGAGGGGCAAAGTTTTGAACTTTCTTTTTTGACTACAGTCAGGTATTTCAATATTCCAAAAAGCATGTTTACACATTATTTGAGACAAATCAATGTTACTTTCACGCATCAAGTTATCATCTCCAAGGCATTTCGTAATTCATAATGTGCAGTCGATGACCACAGGCACGGGAGTTTTTGTCAACAATCATTTTTCCATCAATGCTTTTTTTTACTGTATCTAGTTAAATAAGTGGAATGGCAGGAAAAAAACAAATCTCCAGGTTTTAATGAAAATCATTTTTTTGGAACTAAAAAATGTAAATGAAAATATGAAGTAAGTACCTCGAATTAAGCGGAACCTCGAACTTACGAGACTCGTATTTTCAAGGCTCTATTGTACTTAAAAATTCCTTTTTTATTTTTTTACAAAATAAAAAAGATGAATATTACAATGTAATACAAGATACATACTTACAAAAAGATTCTAGTATTATTTAAGTAATCGATTGAAACATGGGCTTAGTATAGCAATAAGTATTGCGAACATATAATGCTGGGCAATGTTGCAGATTTTAACATTGCGGTACACCCTCTCGTGACTTGGCTCGTTGGCAATTCAACAACAGTGTAGAGAGATTAAATTGGCAGGAACTTGGATCGTCATTGTCATAGGTTGTTATGCTGGATTTGGTTTGGCTTGCTGCCAGTTCATAATCATTATCAGGGTGGCGACAGATCAGGGAGATCAGGGAAAAGTCAGGGAACTTTATTAATCAGGGAAAAGTCAGGGAAATATCGGGGAATTTCGAAAAAATAACAAAATATCAGGGAAAATTGATTTTATGAAGAAAAAATTTTTTTTTTCTTTTGCTTTACAAAATTAAGTACTCTAATTTCCTACGCATTTTCTACCAATTTCCTGTTCAAAAAAAAAATTAATAAAAATTAATGAGGTGCGACTATACACTGCCGCATATTTGTGCAACTTTTTTCCTCAACGTCAAAGTATTGAATCTTACTTATTAACCACAGGATGAACTTCCTAAGATTGCTTCTGTGTCTGTTAGGTTGTTTATTTTACCTAGCTTGAAATTTTTTTTTTTTTTATGCTTTCAATGCTACGTAAAATAAACAATCATACAGGCAAAGAGGAAGCCTTCATTAATGCTTAGCTCCTTTGTCTTTATTCCATTGTCTTGAAGTAATTAGCGTACTGTAATCACGATTTCAAGAAGAAATCTTTGGTTTTTGAATTAATACTATAAAAGCTTAAAAGTTATTACTTCTTCGCGTTTTTAATTTAATTGCTAAAATTGAACTTTCAGTAAAAAAACTTTTTTTTTTTTTTTTTGCTGTTATACTACTTGTTGTAACCACATATTATAAAGATTTTCTTTTCTTCAGACTAAAGTGATTCTTTTATTTTATAACCAGGTTGTATTCTTCTTTAATATATTTTGAAATTAACTAATTGCTTTTTTTTCCCTTTTTTTTTTTTTTTGCATTTCAAAGTTGTTTGTTACAAAAGCAATCTAAGATCTTTTTCTGTTACATACTGAAATCATTTGAAATAGAGTCAACTTGTGTACTTAATTAAATATCTTTATTTTTTATTGTTAAAATGCTGTATTCATTCATTAAAACCTATGTTATTGATTAGAGAAAAGCTCCCTATGAATGGATGTCAAATGGTTTCATTTGTTTTGCATAAATATGTCAATTAGTTATCTAAGAATAACGACATTACTTCTATTCTTTCACTATTGCTTGTTATTCTTGCAACAATTATTATAAAGTTTGAAAATTTAGTTCAAAATAATTTCAATTACTTTTTAGTTCTATCATAAATACACATATGTTTTTAAGAGTGATTTTAATAGTTTCTTAAAATTCTTATGCTAAGTGGTTTTTGGAAGTAAAGTTTTTTTTAATTTTCTGTAATCTTTCCATGTAAAAAAATTTAATATACTGTTTTGTAGGGTTTCCCCTCCCCCCCCCCCCAAAAAAAAATTGACGATATGTTTTTTTTAAAAACCATTTTATTAAAAAAGCAGCATCTTTTTAAAATACATCTTTAGTTCAACAACTTTACACAACTTAAAACGTTTAAAATACTGCATTTTATACAAACATACAATGGATTTCAAGTAGAGCAAAGAAAGAAAACCACTATCATTGGTAACTTAAATCAGGGAAATTTGGTGAACTTAATCAGGGAAAAGTCAGGGAACTTTTTTTCACAGTTTCTGTCGCCACCCTGATTATGGAGAGATGAGAGATTATAATAGGTAACAGGACTGTGAAGCAGTGTACCTTACATTGATGCGGTGCCGATGCATCGGTTTAGAGAAGAATTCTAAACTGATGTAATGATGTAGGGCATATATAGATGTTTGGTAAAGTATTGGTGCATCACCCAGCCCTAGTATATTTGCAAAGGTTCATCTAGAAAGAAAATAGTTCCATTTACAGACCTTTTGTTAAAGACTAAGTTAAAAAGAGAGACCCTTCATAAAAGTTGGAAATTCTCAAAATAGACCCTCACAAATAGATGCGTCTATTCCCACCTGTAAACCAGACGTTCACCTTTCCATCTTATCTGTGGTCAGACAGTAACTACCAACTTGTCTGGTATTCTTTATCTCTGGGTATCCCCAGAAGAAGCACATTTTAAGACTGATGGCACAGTGATAGACAATCACTGAATTAGAACTACTGGTGATAAATTTAAAAACTGCTGACGATAAATTTAAAAAGGAGACTTTAATGACATAATTTTTAAAAAATATTCCTTAAGTTGCACTGTGCTGGGAAGATAAATAGCAATCTGCAAATCTTTCATTCTTTTTTTTTTTTTTTTTTGTCATCTATTTTACTTAAGCTTTACTGAACAAACTTGCATATTTGTCACCCGCTGAAAATAAAGCACGAAAAGAACGTCAGACTCCAACGTTTTACTGTGTAGTTTGTAGGAAATCAAAAAATCAAAAACATGTTTCTTCCTATATCTCAACAGCTCATTTTTGTTGTTACTGTGGTTAACCTTCCCACGGCAGTACATTGCTTGCCACTGTGACTTAATGAAGATCAAGATCAGTGTTAGCCAAAAATCCAATTATAATTTCGCTGTTGCCAAAAATGTCTTACATGTCATTCTACTCATGTTAATATACTTTTGTCCAAATGCACGATATTATACTTGATTTTTATTAAAATTGAAAGAATGATTTTAAAGAATTACTATAAGGCATTCATTTTACTTTTTAGCGGTCAAACAATTAGGCTTTTAGTTGTTCCTAAAGAAGATGACATACTTCAATTGGTGAGTGAACTGAAAATATTTTTTACCAGGCAATGTTATTACACTTAGAAATATTAGTGTTGTAATGCATGGAATTAAAAAATTATTGGATTTAATTTAAATGTTTTGTGACAGTAATAATATTAATTCTGAAAAATTAGATATGAATCATACTATGTTTGAAATCACTAATTTTTCTTATTAATATGGTTATTTTCCAAGTTTAGTTTTTTTTTTCCCCCAAGTTTTTTTTCTTATACTTATTTATTTATTTATTGTTGGTATTTATGTCACTCAGGAACCCGATCCCGAGTGACTTTTCCTGTGCTAAGAATTAACACTTGTCCAACTACACTTTTATTAGAAACACAATTATAATTTTAATGTGATCTCTAACTGGTTGTTCCAGTTTCATATTTTAAAGAAACATCTATACTGCTAGCTGGGATAAGAACTTAGTGCTCCAAGTTTGGTTGTGGTAAAATTAAAAATGCCTTTGAAATTTTGTTTCAAATTCAACAAATTCATGATCTTTCTCCATATGAGGCATTTCGTATCAAAACCAGCTCAATCCATGAACTTTCAAAAGTTATTTTCTGCCAAACTTGACAATTCTTCCATGGGCGCCCATATGCAAAATTGTAAGGGGGGGGGGGCTCAGATATTTTAACCATGGTTTAGCATGATATTTTCCCCATGAAAACCGATTTCAGGACAGATTAGAGTCATTAAAATTGGACATTTTTAATAACTTATTCATTAATGGCTGGAGAAGAAAAATTTCTACATTTTTGCAAAGAAAAAGTACTAAAAGCAGGGAAGTTCTCATTTCTAAGGGGGGCTCGAGCCCCCCCTTGCCCCCCTATATGGGCACCCTTGACTTCTTGTCATACCACATATATACATATTGTCATACCACAAGGCTACTTGAAGGCAGCCAGCTCATTTGTGTCAAAAACTGGTTTTTAAAGAAAACAGCTATTTTCTCAGATGTTTTTGTCTCTCCTGTAAAATGTTACTAAGTGGATTGAGCTGTATTTTATACTAAATGCTTGATTTAAATTTCCACTTTAAAACTTCTAGATTTTATATGTATTCTGCTTTAAAAATTATTTTTACTTTTTTAAGGTTATGATCTGATAGAAAGTCTGTAATAATGTGATTTATAATTTAATCTTTGGAGTTGTTACTATTGTTGTATTGTGTGTTTGCATGTTATGCATAATAACTGCTGACTTAGATCTTTCGTTTCAGTATTTTGCCTCATCAGCATATCAGCCCGTCGATCGGGAAAAGAAGCAACACAAATACCTCGTGCCATCGTATCCTAATTCCGAGCAGTCCAATCAATTGTATTTACAATCCTATGGCACGTATCCCGGCAGAATTCATGGCAGATCTAAATCATCGAACGACAAGATAGCAGACGGCAGAAAACAAGCATCGAAGAATTTACCTTTCGACCCGCATCTTCCCCGTGAATCCAGTCCGCTGCATCCGAGTCGGAGGAAGGACGATGACGATTCGCTCGCGGAGGATCGTATTTTCCGAAGCGGATGCTTCGGCGAAGACGAAGGCCCCTACAACCACTCCAAAGAACTCGGAAACGACGAATCTGCCGACGCCGGTCCTCCCGAGCTGAAAGACACCGTGGCGAATTTCTACTACAGTCTCTGCAAGCAGCCGACGTCCTCCGTCTTCTCGCTCTCCTCCGAGGAGAACTTGAACTACCCCATTTACATGTCGGACTTCGACGACATCGTGCACTGTGATAACATGGAAGAGTCCGAGGCCCTCCGGACTCTGCCGGAGAAATATGCATATCGGTACGACGGGCCCCGTTACGCGGGGGGCAAACATTCCTGTGATAGAGTGGAGGACGCCAAGTGTCTCTGCATGGCGGATTCTCAGTCGTGGACCGGCAAGGAAGGCAGCCTGCAGTATTCCGTGGACCACCCGGGATACGGCGGGCGGGAACTTTCGGACAAACGGGAAGAGTGCAGCTCTCTCCCGCCCGATTTCCGGGCGGGAGAGGGAGGCGACGACTCGCTCTCCATCAACATAGTCGCCCAGAGGCGGCACCAGTTCGAGTCGGGGAATCTGCTGGCAGAATCCATGGGGAGGATGGACTTGTACCGGAGCGAGCTCTCCCGCATGTCCAAGCCCAACCAAGTCCGCATGGTGTCCTCCCGGGCGGCGGAGTTCGAGACCAAGTCCCGGGTGGCGTCGGCACCCCCGGTTTGCGGTTACAAGCAGAGTTCCGCGATGGACAAGAGAGATGAGGTCGGCTTGAAGTTGGGGGATGTCCCCGACGGTCGAGCGGAGGGGAGCGACTACGAACTTTTCTCTCTGGATCATCAGAATAGTAACGAAACGGGGGTTCAGAAGGTTTCGGAAGTTCATGAAAATGATTCATCTCTATCCTCTAAGTCAACTGGTACGTATCGAAACTGTTAGCATTTTAGTAAATAAATTCATCCTAACTTGAATCAATTATTTTAGAAAGGGCGTAAGTCCAATGGATTTTCGTAGGACTTATGCCCTTTCTGAAATAATCGATTCACTTAAATTTAATTTAATTTCTCAATTTGAAGTATTTCATTTTATGTCATGAGGGATTATTTTTATTTTGACAGCAAACATTTAATATTGAAATTTTTCATCCAACAAGGGCAGATCTAGATTTTATTTTTTTTGGGTCCCCATTTTATGAAAAAGCAAAATATTTTAGTGAAATTTCTTTTATTTTATTTTCTATTATTTATTTAATAATTTATCTTTTTATGAATTACAGTGAATTTCCCTTTTTTATTTCATGTAAAAATTTACACCATGTAAAAATTTAAATGTATAACACAGTTAAAAAATTTAAATATATAATATTTTTTTCCTTAGAAAAATCTCTGATATGATACACAATATTTTTTCATTCACTAAAAACATAAACATATTTACTCCATTATTCTGTATCTTTCAGAATTTACTTCAATGATACCCGGTGTTGTTCATAGAAGGAAGACTGTACCAGGTAATTTTTCAGTATAATGGACTTTTTTTTGCAGGAATAAAAAGTGAGTTAAGAAACGGAACTAAAGATTAGAAATTAATGAAAATGTTGAAAATGAAATTTCTTATGTAGGATATTTGAAATTAAAGTAAGGGGGGAGAGAATTTTTAAATAAAATGTAATTTTTTGTTCTTTAAAAGCTAAAACCTTGTCTTGAATCTTTGTTTTTTAGTAATAGAACTATGAAAACTTAGAGATACATATTAGCAATGTTATCTTGCCAAAAAAAAAAAAAAAAAAACTATTGTTTCCATTACTGATAATAGTGGGTTCTCAACAGCTGTGCTGCAGCGCTTTAGTATATCACAAGCTATGCCAGCCTTTTTAATAAGGACTGGCTGAACCAGTGGGCACAACTGTTACAGTTCGAAATTTAACTGCAAGAAAGTAATTAATCCATTTTAAAAAACAATTATTGTTTTATAATCACCCTGTTGTTTACATAAGATTTAGTTGCCGCTTATGTATCGACTTTCACATATACAATTTTATACAATTGTGTTGTCAAATAAAGAAAGATGTTTAAAATGTATTATCAAGTGTGACTTCAAGACATATTTTTACTATGTAACAGGATTCGTTGATATATATCATGATATGTATCCAAAATTTATTTTGAAATTATCATATTTTCAATATTTATTTTTTTGAAGTACAACATTTGTGATATACAAATTAATTGTATTAATTTTTCACATTAATGTTAATTTTATTCTTTTATTATTGAAAATAATCTAAAGCAATGTAGCATATTTATATAACATATTAAAGTATCATTAATATAATGTAAATAATATTATCTTCCCTCTTCAGTTTCTATTCATAAAACTACAGGTAATGCAACAATTTTGATTGATCAGGAAAAAAAAATGTCTTATAGATGTGTACTAATGCATATTTTTTATTTTTGAAATATATAACATTCATAAAAGTAGTCAACCAAAGAAAAATGTGTAAAGCATCTAATGCTTAAAGTAGTCCAATTAAAATTAATAGAAATGCATCAGTTATGTTATTTTATTTCAAATAAATTAAGCTATCAAATTTTACAAATGATTGTAAATATCATTTATACTTAAATGAGATTCAAAGTGTGTAAATTTTTATATAAAATGTATATTTATGAGTGTAAATAATGAAAGAAACATTAATTTTAAAATTGATGCATTATAATAATAATATAAGAAAATAAACAACAGTGATTTGAGGAAGCAGTTTCTACTTAATGACTTAAGTTAACCGATTGAAAATATTGTAGATACTATATGAATACATGTGTGATATATATTACTTATTTTCAAAAATATCAACCCTGCTATGTAATATTGTAGGTACAGCAATCAATTAGTAAAATATATATTTTAAATTGTTTTATTGATAGAGTAACCTCTAAACTTTTTATTGAACGGTAATATGATCAAAAGTGGTTCTCAGAATTACTGGTTTTCTTCTGCTATTCAAAATTTAATTAGGGTGCCTGGTGTCATGAAAAGTATTTGAATTTAATGATAGCTTTTAAGGACCCTTAAAAACAGTTTTTTCTCCGCTTATTGCTTGCCAAAATATTGTTTCCCCCGGACATTTTTATGAGTGTGCTGTGCCCTGTCTGTATTAAGTAGGCTTGCCAGATGTCTGAAATACTTAACCGGGTCACCAAAAGCCTTCTCCCCTCCCCAACATATCCTCCCCCAGGCAAGGGGATACACCTTTGCCTGGATTTTACAGTCTTTTAGAGGGATACTATGAATAAATGGTTACTAATAATGAACCAAAACCAGGGGCCGACTTGGATAAAGTGAAAAGCTTTCTGTGAACACAAATCCTGTCTGGAAAATTTTCTGCAAATAATTTTTTTGCCTAACTCACTCTTGTATAATGAATTAAATTTATATTCAAATATGAAAGAGAAAAAAAAAGTGCTTTAAATCATTTAATTTTTTTTAAAATAACATATAGTTTGCTTATTTTTCACCAACTGAAAAAAACTGCCAAAACCATTATTTTTTTCCCACGTGTGCTTTAAAAGGCTTTTGGGAAAAAGCTTTATCACAAATAAACTGGAATTTTTTTAAATTAACGTTAGCAGTTTGAAAAAAAATTTCTGCAGAGCCGTTCATCTATATTAAGCAAGACTGACCCAGGGGTAAAAATAAATGAGACAAGCATGATAAATTTCAACATTTTCTTTGTTACTTGTTAATATTTATGAGTTACTAAAGGAAGAATGAGAGAATGACTATGAATGAGGAATAAAAAAAAAGTAATATTTACTACTTTTCATTGACTAGGATGGTTTTTTAAGCATCTCTTTTAGTTTTAATTTTCACAAGCTAATCGGATATTAATTTATTAATATCGGACCGTTATTTTATTGTTTTGCATGTCAACGTTAGAAATCACGAAGTAATTATTCTGAATAACTTCAAAAGTTCATTATTTTTAGACGTTTTTTTTGGTCATCTATAATCAAATTCATTTTTTCCCGGGATGTGAAGTAAACTGGTCAGGACACCAGAATTTTGCCTGTAAACCGGGATGTCTGGCAGGTGTACTGTTAAGTCAACCTTCAATGTGCCTTGGCTCTTTTTTTGCATCTCTGACTTTGCTTCTTTGAAGTTTATTATCGAAGGGGATCGCAAAAACCAATATTTTTCAAAAAGGTCAAAATTCATGCAGGCTGGTCTTGAAACTTAACACCCTTGTTTCCCTCTTCCACTAAAACGGTGTAGGAAGATTAAAGTAAACACCTTTTCTGCTACAAAATTATTTTGAAAAAGTGCCATTTTTATTGAATTAAAGTACTTTTTACATCTGGACACACCCTGCCCCCTTTTGATCTGGGGGGGGGGAGGGTGCTATGTAATACACTTGTTTATGATAAACTTTTTTTTTTTAATATATATGTTTAGCTTGCTTTTCTTTTTCCTTGTGTAGTCAGCTGGACTAACTATTCAATCAATAAATAAAATTATTGAAAGATTACACATGAATTAACAACTTGGACATTTTTTTCACCTGTCAAAATTAACAGTAATCTCAAAAACATTAGTAGTTGCAAAACTCTTCAAGTTAAATATTTCAGATTAAAAGACATTGGAACATTGATATCAAAAATGAGAAAAAAAAAAACTACCAAGCCCTAAGTTTTTGTTTGTTATGTGCAAGTTTTTGTAAAATTCTGATGCAATTTTTTCATATTGGAAAAAAAAAAAAATCAGCCTGAATTTACTTAATGAAAATATCAAGGCTAATAAATTAGCAATTTCACTGTTGTTGTCATTTTAACTTACCATGAAATTTTAGAATTGAAAAAGAAATTGCTTTGCTGTATTTAAAAAATTTCAATTACAATGTTGAACACTTCATGTTCAGTTTCTTCAGATTCTGATGAATGCCATATTGTTCGACGGATATCCTATCTTCGAGCGACGGCAAACGAACGAATGAACGTGGAATCTGACTTGAGTGAAGAAGACGAAGTTTCAGATGGATCTAGGTATGTGCTACTCTTTTTAATAGAAAAGAAATATTTAATATGATTTTATTGTTTCATACACTAAGAAAAACATTCTATTGTCTATTTTCAGTCCAAACAAAGAATATCGCATCCAAAAACTGAAGTCCTTCTTCGGCGAGAAGGTAAAATTTGTTCCATTGTATTGAATCAAAGAACTTTTAAAATTAATAAGATCAATTACGATTAAGATTATAAATTCTCTCTTGAATGCTTAGTGTGATTCCTTAAAATTAAAAGCAAGAAATGTTTTCCGTTTAATACCTTTTTAAATTATTTATTCCCCTCTCAGCACCTCTTTTTTTTTTCTCTTGCATTCAAAGTTCTGAAAAAGGAATTTTGAATTTAATGTTTTAGTAGATTTTTTATTTAATTTCAGTGTTTGGTTGCATTTTTAAGCAGTTTCAGTAATTATATTTAAATATATTGTCATTAAAATCAAAATTTTGTTTTAATTTCAAAACACTTAATTTCCTCTTATTTCATTTAAATATTTATAAAGTATATGTTAAGCAGTTTTAATTGACCGTTCTCAAAATTTGAGAAGAAGATAGTAAAAAAAAATTATAAAAAACCATTTCCTCAGCTTTTGCTCAGCAACGATCTATTTTTCAATTGTCTTTGTGGACTAAGACTGGGTTAAAGGAAGCGAACAACAAAGAGTGCCGAAATTATGTTGGGATGTCCAATAACAGCTGGCAGCATCTTCAGTTTCTTAAGGCTTAAAAATATAGGACATCATATATACGAGTCAGAAATAGACCCAAAACCTGACCATGAAGTGAAATAAAATCATATTTTTAGTTTCATTAAGCATTTTTATTACTGCTGAGAGGTTCTGTGTGGTAATGCAAACTGCAGTATCATCATTTTTTTGAGTTATTTGAAGAAACATATTTTGATTCTCCCACAAATGCGTGTAGAATGTTAGTATTTGACATTCTCTGCACGCTTTAGTTTCAGCTAAAGCAAAGTAAGTAATTTTGTACAATAAAGATTAGGTGAAATAGTTGACAAAAATATGAAAATATGAAAAACAAAGAATTTGTATATTCTGCTGTTGACTTGTCCAGGGCAGTATGCAAGAGACATCTAAGCAACTGAAATCTTTTTAGCATTTCAGTTTTCTCTTAAATTTTCTAATATGTTTTTTTTTTTATAAACTAGACTCCAAAAGTGAAGCAAGCATTACACCCGGTGGATATTGAAGATGCTGTTGAAAGTAATAATCAGGAACTGCAAGAATCTAAATCTGTTTATGGATGGGTGATTTGTAAAGTTGTTTCCTTAGAAGGAAAAGTATGCATTTAATTCTTTTCCGTATTTGTATAAGTTAAAACATAAAGTTCTTTCAAAGTGATGCAGTATCATAAATGGCAGAAAATCCACCTGTCTATGTTTTGAACACATTAGAAATAGTTTTCTATCTGGACTAAAAACTTCTTTGGAGGCTGCCCCAGCACTCGGGTGCTTTTAAGCGATGAATCATGGGGTTCTGGCACGAACTGTTGAATTAGTTGCCATAGCATGTGAACGGAAATTAAATTAAAAAAAACCCCACCCATTTGCTGCATATATATTCTCTTTCTGTTCTTTTTTTATTACACACTAGCCGCCTGCGGCGACCAGCTGGTCCGCCTTTTTACGCCATTCGCCTTTTTGCGCCAGAGTTGCCGCCTTCGGCGGCTGCTTAGACAATTTAGCGACGGTATTAATCAACGTTTTCCTCTTTTTTCTCAATATTATCATTCGCCTTTTTACACCGATGTTGCCGCCTTCGGCAGCTGCTTAAACAAATTTCGTGGCGATATCAATCAATCTATATCTATGTATATCATTAGTAGTTTGAATAAAATATTTTCTAGATCTATCTCCAGTTCCGTCGTTTGGAATATTTTTAAAGGAGGGGGAGACACAAACGACGTACTCTTCATGCAAATTTTGTCGAAAAATAACAAAAAGCACTCCCACTTTTATGTGAAAGCATTGTTTTTTCAAAGTCATGGTGTGTGTGGGGAGGGGGGCACTGACACCCCGTTGAAATTCCTTAAATGACGGACATGCCTCTTTCTTGCTGTCCATCTGCTATATCGAACTCTATATTTATTTGTCTATCTATCAATCTATACGATCTGCGCATATCTACCTCCTGACAGTACAATCTTTTTTTATTTATATAAGTATTAATTCGAAAACAAAACATTTTTTGTCCACTCAACCTCTATCTATCTCTGTATCTACCTAACCTAACCGCCAATTCGTAACAGAAACGAAGATCATGCAAAAAATTGTGGACTTTATTTAATCAAAATAGCCCTCAAAAATAAAAGCTCTTTGTTCCCCGTAGTGTTCAAAAAGTAGCGCTTGCAAAAAAAAAAAGAAAGGTGAAGAGAAGGCAAACGATTTCAGTTGGATCACGTGATGAGATAAACTCGGAACTCAGCCGGCAAGCGAACAGCTCGCGTTGTGTTCTGCCATTAAAAAATTGTAAAAAAAAAACTATTGCGTATTTTTCAAAACTTTTTTCTTCTGAAGGGGGCGGAATGTTTTTACTATTACCAACTAAAATTTTAAAATTGAGGGTTCAATACTTGTAGCAGGGTGGGTTTCGAAAAAAACTAAATTCAGAAAAAAATGTAAAATAAAGGTTTTTTTCAAAAATCAATAAAAAATACAAAAATTACTCTATCTTCAAAATTTTTTCAATCATCATATTTAAAACTAAATTTCCTACATTATAGTACAAAAAATATTTGTGTGGTGCGATTGGTTCGGGGTCTGTGAGGTGAAAAGTACTAAAAAGTGCAAAAAAACGCATAAAACATTAAATAACTTTTTTTCTAATAAAAATATCAAAAATCGAAGCCCGAGGTGCACTTTTTCAGCAAAAACTGCACCTGTATACCAAACTTCATCTTTCTAGGCCTTACCGTTTTCCTGGGATGCGCGCCACAAACACACACACACACAAACATCTTATTTTATTATATGTATAGATTTTAAAACTATATACAGTAAAACCTGTGAAGTTGACCACCTGTCGAAGTTGTCCGCTTTTATCAGGCACAGAATTAACCCTTGTCATATAAATCAACCTCTGTAAGTTGACCATCTGTTTAAGTTGACCACTGTTTTTTTTCTGAAAAAGAGGTTTTTTTTTCTAATACTGAATAAGATCATAAAATATGGATACCCCAGATCTGAATAATCAATTAAATATTACAGAAAATCCAAAATGAAACCATAAATGCAGAAATAACAGAATGCATAGTTAAATAGATTTTTTTTTAAAAATGCATTCCCGTGAAAATTGTGGGTTGCAAAAGTTTTTAAACTTCTAGAATGCCTGTAAAATGCACAGGATAAACAGTGCGAAGGTTGAAGATACAATGTTTCTTTCTCCTAAAAAACGTTGGGCAGCGTTTTTTCGACTTCCATTTCAGAATATGAATAGTAGTTAAAAGCTCCAATTTTTCAAGGAGGAGGAGAACGACAGGTATCTTAAACACTATATTATTATTCACTTGTTCTGTCTTAATTATGTGCATGTAGAGAGTGTTTCAGAGTGTTGGGACCTTGATCAGTTTTGTCTCCGATCTTTTTTCAGAAAACTCAAGTTCGCAAAGTCGCCACCACTGCTTTGTTCAAGTGTAATTAATGTTTTTGTACAATAATTTTACTTACTTTGAACAGATGAAGCAAAATAAGTTAAAAAATAATACAACTTGCAATTTTGTTTCCAAATAAGCTCAAGTCCTCTCAGCTTAATTGATTTGATATGTTGTAGTAGTATAAAATTAATTCAAAAATCCTTGTTAAAATACTGAACTTG